>NC_134833.1:162325329-162539797 GCF_004210375.1 Tachypleus tridentatus | reverse complement strand
ATATGTTACTTTACTACAGATTTGATAACACCAATGTTTGATATGTTACTTTACTACAGATTTGGATAACACCAATGTTTGATATGTTACTTTACTACAGATTTGGATAACACCAATGTTTGATATGTTACTTTACTACAGATTTGGATAACACCAATGTTTGATATGTTACTTTACTACAGATTTGATAACACCAATGTTTGATATGTTACTTTACTACAGATTTGGATAACACCAATGTTTGATATGTTACTTTACTACAGATTTGATTTGGATAACACTAATGTTTGATATGTTACTTTACTACAGATTTGGATAACACCAATGTTTGATATGTTACTTTACTACAGATTTGGATAACACCAATGTTTGATATGTTACTTTACTACAGATTTGATAACACCAATGTTTGATATGTTACTTTACTACAGATTTGGATAACACCAATGTTTGATATGTTACTTTACTACAGATTTGGATAACACCAATGTTTGATATGTTACTTTACTACAGATTTGGATAACACCAATGTTTGATATGTTACTTTGGATAACACCAATGTTTGATATGTTATTTTACTACAGATTTGGATAACACAATGTTTGATATGTTACTTTACTACAGATTTGGATAACACCAATGTTTGATATGTTACTTTACTACAGATTTGGATAACACCAATGTTTGATATGTTACTTTACTACAGATTTGATAACACCAATGTTTGATATGTTACTTTACTACAGATTTGATAACACTAATGTTTGATATGTTACTTTACTACAGATTTGGATAACACCAATGTTTGATATGTTACTTTACTACAGATTTGATAACACCAATGTTTGATATGTTACTTTACTACAGATTTGATAACACCAATGTTTGATATGTTACTTTACTACAGATTTGATAACACCAATGTTTGATATGTTACTTTACTACAGATTTGATAACACTAATGTTTGATATGTTACTTTACTACAGATTTGGATAACACCAATGTTTGATATGTTACTTTTACTACAGATTTGGATAACACCAATGTTTGATATGTTACTTTACTACAGATTTGGATAACACCAATGTTTGATATGTTACTTTACTACAGATTTGGATAACACCAATGTTTGATATGTTACTTTACTACAGATTTGGATAACACTAATGTTTGATATGTTACTTTACTACAGATTTGGATAACACTAATGTTTGATATGTTATAACTTTTTACTACAGATTTGATAACACCAATGTTTGATATGTTACTTTACTACAGATTTGGATAACACCAATGTTTGATATGTTACTTTACTACAGATTTGATAACACCAATGTTTGATATGTTACTTTACTACAGATTTGGATATGTTTGATATGTTACTTTACTACAGATTTGGATAACACCAATGTTTGATATGTTACTTTACTACAGATTTGATAACACCAATGTTTGATATGTTACTTTACTACAGATTTGGATAACACCAATGTTTGATATGTTACTTTACTACAGATTTGATAACACCAATGTTTGATATGTTACTTTACTACAGATTTGGATAACACCAATGTTTGATATGTTACTTTACTACAGATTTGGATAACACCAATGTTTGATATGTTACTTTACTACAGATTTGGATAACACCAATGTTTGATATGTTACTTTACTACAGATTTGATAACACCAATGTTTGATATGTTACTTTACTACAGATTTGGATAACACCAATGTTTGATATGTTACTTTACTACAGATTTGATAACACCAATGTTTGATATGTTACTTTACTACAGATTTGGTTTGATAACACCAATGTTTGATATGTTACTTTACTACAGATTTGGATAACACCAATGTTTGATATGTTACTTTACTACAGATTTGGATAACACCAATGTTTGATATGTTACTTTACTACAGATTTGATAACACCAATGTTTGATATGTTACTTTACTACAGATTTGGATAACACTAATGTTTGATATGTTACTTTACTACAGATTTGGATAACACCAATGTTTGATATGTTACTTTACTACAGATTTGGATAACACCAATGTTTGATATGTTACTTTACTACAGATTTGGATAACACCAATGTTTGATATGTTACTTTACTACAGATTTGGATAACACCAATGTTTGATATGTTACTTTACTACAGATTTGGATAACACCAATGTTTGATATGTTACTTTACTACAGATTTGGATAACACTAATGTTTGATATGTTACTTTACTACAGATTTGTTACTTTACTACAGATTTGATAACACCAATGTTTGATATGTTACTTTACTACAGATTTGATAACACAATGTTTGAATGTTTGATATGTTATGTTACTTTACTACAGATTTGGATAACACCAATGTTTGATATGTTACTTTACTACAGATTTGGATAACACCAATGTTTGATATGTTACTTTACTACAGATTTGGATAACACCAATGTTTGATATGTTACTTTACTACAGATTTGGATAACACCAATGTTTGATATGTTACTTTACTACAGATTTGGATAACACCAATGTTTGATATGTTACTTTACTACTACAGATTTGGATAACACCAATGTTTGATATGTTACTTTACTACAGATTTGGATAACACCAATGTTTGATATGTTACTTTACTACAGATTTGGATAACACCAATGTTTGATATGTTACTTTACTACAGATTTGGATAACACCAATGTTTGATATGTTACTTTACTACAGATTTGATAACACCAATGTTTGATATGTTACTTTACTACAGATTTGATAACACCAATGTTTGATATGTTACTTTACTACAGATTTGATAACACCAATGTTTGATATGTTACTTTACTACAGATTTGATAACACTAATGTTTGATATGTTACTTTACTACAGATTTGATAACACCAATGTTTGATATGTTACTTTACTACAGATTTGGATAACACTAATGTTTGATATGTTACTTTACTACAGATTTGGATAACACTAATGTTTGATATGTTACTTTACTACAGATTTGATAACACCAATGTTTGATATGTTACTTTACTACAGATTTGATAACACTAATGTTTGATATGTTACTGATTACACCAATGTTTGACTACAGATTTGATAACACCAATGTTTGATATGTTACTACACTACAGATTTGGATAACACCAATGTTTGATATGTTACTTTACACTGGATAACACCATGTTTGATATGTTATACTACAGATCACACCAATGTTTGATATGTTACTTTACTACAGATTTGGATAACACCAATGTTTGATATGTTACTTTACTACAGATTTGATAACACCAATGTTTGATATGTTACTTTACTACAGATTTGATAACACCAATGTTTGATATGTTACTTTACTACAGATTTGGATAACACCAATGTTTGATATGTTACTTTACTACAGATTTGGATAACACCAATGTTTGATATGTTACTTTACTACAGATTTGGATAACACCAATGTTTGATATGTTACTTTACTACAGATTTGGATAACACCAATGTTTGATATGTTACTTTACTACAGATTTGGATAACACCAATGTTTGATATGTTACTTTACTACAGATTTGGATAACACCAATGTTTGATATGTTACTTTACTACAGATTTGGATAACACCAATGTTTGATATGTTACTTTACTACAGATTTGGATAACACCAATGTTTGATATGTTACTTTACTACAGATTTGATAACACCAATGTTTGATATGTTACTTTACTACAGATTTGGATAACACCAATGTTTGATATGTTACTTTACTACAGATTTGATAACACCAATGTTTGATATGTTACTTTACTACAGATTTGATAACACCAATGTTTGATATGTTACTTTACTACAGATTTGGATAACACCAATGTTTGATATGTTACTTTACTACAGATTTGGATAACACCAATGTTTGATATGTTACTTTACTACAGATTTGGATAACACCAATGTTTGATATGTTACTTTACTACAGATTTGGATAACACCAATGTTTGATATGTTACTTTACTACAGATTTGGATAACACCAATGTTTGATATGTTACTTTACTACAGATTTGGATAACACCAATGTTTGATATGTTACTTTACTACAGATTTGATAACACCAATGTTTGATATGTTACTTTACTACAGATTTGGATAACACCATAACACCAATGTTTGATATGTTACTTTACTACAGATTTGGATAACACCAATGTTTGATATGTTACTTTACTACAGATTTGGATAACACTAATGTTTGATATGTTACTTTACTACAGATTTGATAACACCAATGTTTGATATGTTACTTTACTACAGATTTGATAACACCAATGTTTGATATGTTACTTTACTACAGATTTGGATAACACCAATGTTTGATATGTTACTTTACTACAGATTTGGATAACACCAATGTTTGATATGTTACTTTACTACAGATTTGGATAACACCAATGTTTGATATGTTACTTTTACTAACACCAATGTTTGATAGTTATTTGGATAACACCAATGTTTGATATGTTACTTTACTACAGATTTGGATAACACTAATGTTTGATATGTTACTTTTTGACTGTTTGATATGTTACTTTACTACAGATTTGGATAACACCAATGTTTGATATGTTACTTTACTACAGATTTGATAACACCAATGTTTGATATGTTACTTTACTACACAGATTTGGATAACACCAATGTTTGATATGTTACTTTACTACAGATTTGGATAACACCAATGTTTGATATGTTACTTTACTACAGATTTGATAACACCAATGTTTGATATGTTACTTTACTACAGATTTGGATAACACCAATGTTTGATATGTTACTTTACTACAGATGGATAACACTTGTTTGATATGTTACTTTACTACAGATTTGGATAACACCAATGTTTGATATGTTACTTTACTACAGATTTGGATAACACCAATGTTTGATATGTTACTTTACTACAGATTTGGATAACACCAATGTTTGATATGTTACTTTACTACAGATTTGGATAACACCAATGTTTGATATGTTACTTTACTACAGATTTGGATAACACCAATGTTTGATATGTTACTTTACTACAGATTTGATAACACCAATGTTTGATATGTTACTTTACTACAGATTTGATAACACTTGTTTGATATGTTACTTTACTACAGATTTGGATAACACTTGATATGTTATGTTTGATATGTTACTTTACTACAGATTTGGATAACACCAATGTTTGATATGTTACTTTACTACAGATTTGATAACACCAATGTTTGATATGTTACTTTACTACAGATTTGGATAACACCAATGTTTGATATGTTACTTTACTACAGATTTGGATAACACCAATGTTTGATATGTTACTTTACTACAGATTTGATAACACCAATGTTTGATATGTTACTTTACTACAGATTTGATAACACCAATGTTTGATATGTTACTTTACTACAGATTTGATAACACCAATGTTTGATATGTTACTTTACTACAGATTTGGATAACACCAATGTTTGATATGTTACTTTACTACAGATTTGATAACACCAATGTTTGATATGTTACTTTACTACAGATTTGATAACACCAATGTTTGATATGTTACTTTACAGATACAGATATTGTTACTTTACTACAGATATAACACCAATGTTTGATATGTTACTTTACTACAGATTTGGATAACACCAATGTTTGATATGTTACTTTACTACAGATTTGATAACACTAATGTTTGATATGTTACTTTACTACAGATTTGGATAACACCAATGTTTGATATGTTACTTTACTACAGATTTGGATAACACCAATGTTTGATATGTTACTTTACTACAGATTTGGATAACACCAATGTTTGATATGTTACTTTACTACAGATTTGGATAACACCAATGTTTGATATGTTACTTTACTACAGATTTGGATAACACCAATGTTTGATATGTTACTTTACTACAGATTTGGATAACACCAATGTTTGATATGTTACTTTACTACAGATTTGGATAACACCAATGTTTGATATGTTACTTTACTACAGATTTGGATAACACCAATGTTTGATATGTTACTTTACTACACAGATTTGGATAACACCAATGTTTGATATGTTACTTTACTACAGATTTGGATAACACCAATGTTTGATATGTTACTTTACTACAGATTTGGATAACACCAATGTTTGATATGTTACTTTACTACAGATTTGATAACACCAATGTTTGATATGTTACTTTACTACAGATTTGATAACACCAATGTTTGATATGTTATACAGATTTGACACCAATGTTTGATATGTTACTTTACTACAGATTTGGATAACACCAATGTTTGATATGTTACTTTACTACAGATTTGGATAACACCAATGTTTGATATGTTACTTTACTACAGATTTGGATAACACCAATGTTTGATATGTTACTTTACTACAGATTTGGATAACACCAATGTTTGATATGTTACTTTACTACAGATTTGGATAACACCAATGTTTGATATGTTACTTTACTTTGGATAACACAGATATTGGATACTACAGATTTGAATGTTTGATATGTTACTTTGACACCAATGTTTGACAGATTTGATTTGATAACACCAATGTTTGATATGTTACTTTACTACAGATTTGGATAACACCAATGTTTGATATGTTACTTTACTACAGATTTGGATAACACCAATGTTTGATATGTTACTTTACTACAGATATGTTATATGTTACTTTACTACAGATTTGATAACACCAATGTTTGATATGTTACTTTACTACAGATTTGATAACACCAATGTTTGATATGTTACTTTACTACAGATTTGATAACACCAATGTTTGATATGTTACTTTACTACACAGATTTGGATAACACCAATGTTTGATATGTTACTTTACTACAGATTTGGATAACACCAATGTTTGATATGTTACTTTACTACAGATTTGGTTTGATATGTTACACAGATTTGGATAACACCATGTTTGATATGTTACTTTACTACAGATTTGGATAACACCAATGTTTGATATGTTACTTTACTACAGATTTGGATAACACCAATGTTTGATATGTTACTTTACTACAGATTTGGATAACACCAATGTTTGATATGTTACTTTACTACAGATTTGGATAACACCAATGTTTGATATGTTACTTTACTACAGATTTGGATAACACCAATGTTTGATATGTTACTTTACTACAGATTTGGATAACACCAATGTTTGATATGTTACTTTACTACAGATTTGATAACACCAATGTTTGATATGTTACTTTATATGTTACTTTACTACAGATTGGACACCAATACAGATTTGTTTGATAACACCAATGTTTGATATGTTACTTTACTACAGATTTGGATAACACCAATGTTTGATATGTTACTTTACTACAGATTTGGATAACACTAATGTTTGATATGTTACTTTACTACAGATTTGGATAACACCAATGTTTGATATGTTACTTTACTACAGATTTGGATAACACCAATGTTTGATATGTTACTTTACTACAGATTTGGATAACACCAATGTTTGATATGTTACTTTACTACAGATTTGGATAACACCAATGTTTGATATGTTACTTTACTACAGATTTGGATAACACCAATGTTTGATATGTTACTTTACTACAGATTTGATAACACCAATGTTTGATATGTTACTTTACTACAGATTTTGATAACACTACAGAATGTTTGATATGTTACTTTACTACAGATTTGATAACACTAATGTTTGATATGTTACTTTTACTACAGATTTGGATAACACCAATGTTTGACTACAGATATAACACCAATGTTTGATATGTTACTTTACTACAGATTTGATAACACCAATGTTTGATATGTTACTTTACTACAGATTTGGATAACACCAATGTTTGATATGTTACTTTACTACAGATTTGATAACACCAATGTTTGATATGTTACTTTACTACAGATTTGGATAACACCAATGTTTGATATGTTACTTTACTACAGATTTGGATAACACCAATGTTTGATATGTTACTTTACTACAGATTTGATAACACCAATGTTTGATATGTTACTTTACTACAGATTTGGATAACACTAATGTTTGATATGTTACTTTACTACAGATTTGGATAACACCAATGTTTGATATGTTACTTTACTACAGATTTGATAACACCAATGTTTGATATGTTACTTTACTACAGATTTGATAACACCAATGTTTGATATGTTACTTTACTACAGATTTGGATAACACCAATGTTTGATATGTTACTTTACTACAGATTTGGATAACACCAATGTTTGATATGTTACTTTACTACAGATTTGGATAACACCAATGTTTGATATGTTACTTTACTACAGATTTGGATAACACCAATGTTTGATATGTTACTTTACTACAGATTTGGATAACACCAATGTTTGATATGTTACTTTACTACAGATTTGGATAACACCAATGTTTGATATGTTACTTTACTACAGATTTGATAACACCAATGTTTGATATGTTATATTTACTTTACTACAGATTTGGATAACACCAATGTTTGATATGTTACTTTACTACAGATTTGATAACACCAATGTTTGATATGTTACTTTACTACAGATTTGATAACACCAATGTTTGATATGTTACTTTACTACAGATTTGATAACACCAATGTTTGATATGTTACTTTACTAGATTTGATAACACCAATGTTTGATATGTTACTTTACTACAGATTTGGATAACACCAATGTTTGATATGTTACTTTACTACAGATTTGATAACACTAATGTTTGATATGTTACTTTACTACAGATTTGATAACACCAATGTTTGATATGTTACTTTACTACAGATTTGATAACACTAATGTTTGATATGTTACTTTACTACAGATTTGATAACACTAATGTTTGATATGTTACTTTACTACAGATTTGATAACACTAATGTTTGATATGTTACTTTACTACAGATTTGATAACACCAATGTTTGATATGTTACTTTACTACAGATTTGATAACACCAATGTTTGATATGTTACTTTACTACAGATTTGGATAACACCAATGTTTGATATGTTACTTTACTACAGATTTGGATAACACCAATGTTTGATATGTTACTTTACTACAGATTTGGATAACACCAATGTTTGATATGTTACTTTACTACAGATTTGGATAACACCAATGTTTGATATGTTACTTTACTACAGATTTGATTTGATAACACCAATGTTTGATATGTTACTTTACTACAGATTTGGATAACACCAATGTTTGATATGTTACTTTACTACAGATTTGGATAACACCAATGTTTGATATGTTACTTTACTACAGATTTGGATAACACCAATGTTTGATAACACAGATTTGGATAACAAATGTTTGATATGTTACTTTACTACAGATTTGGATAACACCAATGTTTGATATGTTACTTTACTACAGATTTGATAACACCAATGTTTGATATGTTACTTTACTACAGATTTGATAACACCAATGTTTGATATGTTACTTTACTACAGATTTGATAACACCAATGTTTGATATGTTACTTTACTACAGATTTGGATAACACCAACACAGTTTGATATGTTACTTTACTACAGATTTGGATAACACCAATGTTTGATATGTTACTTTACTGTTTGACAGATTTGATAACACCAATGTTTGATATGTTACTTTACTACAGATTTGGATAACACCAATGTTTGATATGTTACTTTACTACAGATTTGGATAACACCAATGTTTGATATGTTACTTTACTACAGATTTGGATAACACCAATGTTTGATATGTTACTTTACTACAGATTTGGATAACACCAATGTTTGATATGTTACTTTACTACAGATTTGATAACACCAATGTTTGATATGTTACTTTACTACAGATTTGATAACACCAATGTTTGATATGTTACTTTACTACAGATTTGGATAACACCAATGTTTGATATGTTACTTTACTACAGATTTGGATAACACCAATGTTTGATATGTTACTTTACTACAGATTTGGATAACACCAATGTTTGATATGTTACTTTACTACAGATTTGATATGTTTGATATGTTACTTTACTACAGATTTGGATAACACCAATGTTTGAATGTTTGATATGTTACTTTTTACTACAGATTTGGATAACACCAATGTTTGATATGTTACTTTACTACAGATTTGGATAACACCAATGTTTGATATGTTACTTTACTACAGATTTGATAACACCAATGTTTGATATGTTACTTTACTACAGATTTGTTTGATAACACCAATGTTTGATATGTTACTTTACTACAGATTTGGATAACACCAATGTTTGATATGTTACTTTACTACAGATTTGGATAACACCAATGTTTGATATGTTACTTTACTACAGATTTGGATAACACCAATGTTTGATATGTTACTTTACTACAGATTTGGATAACACCAATGTTTGATATGTTACTTTACTACAGATTTGGATAACACCAATGTTTGATATGTTACTTTACTACAGATTTGGATAACACCAATGTTTGATATGTTACTTTACTACAGATTTGGATAACACCAATGTTTGATATGTTACTTTACTACAGATTTGGATAACACCAATGTTTGATATGTTACTTTACTACAGATTTGATAACACCAATGTTTGATATGTTATATGTTACTTACACAGATTTGGATAACACCAATGTTTGATATGTTACTTTACTACAGATTTGGATAACACCAATGTTTGATATGTTACTTTACTACAGATTTGGATAACACCAATGTTTGATATGTTATGTTACTTTACTACAGATTTGATAACACCAATGTTTGATATGTTACTTTACTACAGATTTGATAACACCAATGTTTGATATGTTACTTTTGGATACACCAATGTTTGACAGATTTGATTTGGATAACACCAATGTTTGATATGTTACTTTACTACAGATTTGGATAACACCAATGTTTGATATGTTACTTTACTACAGATTTGATAACACCAATGTTTGATATGTTACTTTACTACAGATTTGATAACACCAATGTTTGATATGTTACTTTACTACAGATTTGGATAACACCAATGTTTGATATGTTACTTTACTACAGATTTGGATAACACCAATGTTTGATATGTTTTTATATGTAACACCAATGTTTGATATGTTACTTTACTACAGATTTGGATAACACCAATGTTTGATATGTTACTTTACTACAGATTTGGATAACACCAATGTTTGATATGTTACTTTACTACACAGATTTGGATAACACTAATGTTTGATATGTTACTTTACTACAGATTTGGATAACACCAATGTTTGATATGTTACTTTACTACAGATTTGATAACACCAATGTTTGATATGTTACTTTACTACAGATTTGATAACACCAATGTTTGATATGTTACTTTACTACAGATTTGATAACACCAATGTTTGATATGTTACTTTACTACAGATTTGGATAACACTAATGTTTGATATGTTACTTTACTACAGATTTGGATAACACCAATGTTTGATATGTTACTTTACTACAGATTTGGATAACACCAATGTTTGATATGTTACTTTACTACAGATTTGGATAACACCAATGTTTGATATGTTACTTTACTACAGATTTGGATAACACCAATGTTTGATATGTTACTTTACTACAGATTTGGATAACACCAATGTTTGATATGTTACTTTACTACAGATTTGGATAACACCAATGTTTGATATGTTACTTTACTACAGATTTGGATAACACCAATGTTTGATATGTTACTTTACTACAGATTTGGATAACACCAATGTTTGATATGTTACTTTACTACAGATTTGGATAACACCAATGTTTGATATGTTACTTTACTACACAGATTTGGATAACACCAATGTTTGATATGTTACTTTACTACAGATTTGGATAACACCAATGTTTGATATGTTACTTTACTACAGATTTGGATAACACCAATGTTTGATATGTTACTTTACTACAGATTTGGATAACACCAATGTTTGATATGTTACTTTACTACAGATTTGGATAACACCAATGTTTGATATGTTACTTTACTACAGATTTGGATAACACCAATGTTTGATATGTTACTTTACTACAGATTTGATAACACCAATGTTTGATATGTTACTTTACTACAGATTTGATAACACCAATGTTTGATATGTTACTTTACTACAGATTTGGATAACACCAATGTTTGATATGTTACTTTACTACAGATTTGGATAACACCAATGTTTGATATGTTACTTTACTACAGATTTGATAACACCAATGTTTGATATGTTACTTTACTACAGATTATAACACTAATTTTGATATGTTACTTTACTACAGATTTGATAACACCAATGTTTGATATGTTACTTTACTACAGATTTGGATAACACTAATGTTTGATATGTTACTTTACTACAGATTTGATAACACTAATGTTTGATATGTTACTTTACTACAGATTTGATAACACTGTTTGAATGTTTGATATGTTATATTTACTACACAGATTTGATAACACCAATGTTTGATATGTTACTTTACTACAGATTTGATAACACTAATGTTTGATATGTTACTTTACTACAGATTTGATAACACCAATGTTTGATATGTTACTTTACTACAGATTTGATAACACCAATGTTTGATATGTTACTTTACTACAGATTTGGATAACACCAATGTTTGATATGTTACTTTACTACAGATTTGGATAACACCAATGTTTGATATGTTACTTTACTACAGATTTGGATAACACTAATGTTTGATATGTTACTTTACTACAGATTTGGATAACACTTGTTTGATATGTTACTTTACACAGATTTGGATAACACCAATGTTTGATATGTTACTTTACTACAGATTTGGATAACACCAATGTTTGATATGTTACTTTACTACAGATATTTACTTTACTACAGATAACACCAATGTTTGATATGTTACTTTACTACAGATTTGGATAACACTAATGTTTGATATGTTACTTTACTACAGATTTGGATAACACCAATGTTTGATATGTTACTTTACTACAGATTTGATAACACCAATGTTTGATATGTTACTTTACTACAGATTTGGATAACACCAATGTTTGATATGTTACTTTACTACAGATTTGATAACACCAATGTTTGATATGTTACTTTACTACAGATTTGGATAACACCAATGTTTGATATGTTACTTTACTACAGATTTGATATGTTTGATATGTTACTTTACTACAGATTTGGATAACACCAATGTTTGATATGTTACACTACAGATTTGGATAACACCAATGTTTGATATGTTACTTTACTACAGATTTGGATATATGTTACTTTACTACAGATTTGGATAACACCAATGTTTGATATGTTACTTTACTACAGATTTGGATAACACTAATGTTTGATATGTTATATTTACTACACAGATTTGGATAACACCAATGTTTGATATGTTACTTTACTACAGATTTGGATAACACCAATGTTTGATATGTTACTTTACTACAGATTTGGATAACACTAATGTTTGATATGTTACTTTACTACAGATTTGATAACACCAATGTTTGATATGTTACTTTACTACAGATTTGGATAACACCAATGTTTGATATGTTAATGATTTGATATGTTATATTTACTTTACTACAGATTTGATAACACCAATGTTTGATATGTTACTTTACTACAGATTTGGATAACACCAATGTTTGATATGTTACTTTACTACAGATTTGGATAACACCAATGTTTGATATGATTATAACACCAATGTTTGATATGTTACTTTACACAGATTTGGATAACACCAATGTTTGATATGTTACTTTACTACAGATTTGATAACACCAATGTTTGATATGTTACTTTACTACAGATTTGGATAACACTAATGTTTGATATGTTACTTTACTACAGATTTGATAACACTAATGTTTGATATGTTACTTTACTACAGATTTGGATAACACCAATGTTTGATATGTTACTTTACTACAGATTTGATAATAACACCAATGTTTGATATGTTACTTTACTACAGATTTGGATAACACCAATGTTTGATATGTTACTTTACTACAGATTTGGATAACACCAATGTTTGATATGTTACTTTACTACAGATTTGATAACACTAATGTTTGATATGTTACTTTACTACAGATTTGATAACACCAATGTTTGATATGTTACTTTACTACAGATTTGGATAACACCAATGTTTGATATGTTTACTTTACTACAGATTTGGATAACACTAATGTTTGATATGTTACTTTACTACAGATTTGATAACACTAATGTTTGATATGTTACTTTACTACAGATTTGGATAACACTAATGTTTGATATGTTACTTTACTACAGATTTGATAACACCAATGTTTGATATGTTACTTTACTACAGATTTGATAACACTAATGTTTGATATGTTACTTTACTACAGATTTGATAACACTAATGTTTGATATGTTACTTTACTACAGATTTGGATAACACTAATGTTTGATATGTTATATTTACTTTACTACAGATTTGGATAACACTAATGTTTGATATGTTACTTTACTACAGATTTGATAACACCAATGTTTGATATGTTACTTTACTACAGATTTGATAACACCAATGTTTGATATGTTACTTTACTACAGATTTGATAACACCAATGTTTGATATGTTACTTTACTACAGATTTGGATAACACCAATGTTTGATATGTTACTTTACTACAGATTTGGATAACACCAATGTTTGATATGTTACTTTACTACAGATTTGGATAACACCAATGTTTGATATGTTACTTTACTACAGATTTGGATAACACCAATGTTTGATATGTTACTTTACTACAGATTTGGATAACACCAATGTTTGATATGTTACTTTACTACAGATTTGGATAACACCAATGTTTGATATGTTACTTTACTACAGATTTGGACACCAATGTTTGATATGATTACTGGATAACACCAATGTTTGATATGTTATATGTTACTTTACTACAGATTTGGATAACACCAATGTTTGATATGTTACTTTACTACAGATTTGGATAACACCAATGTTTGATATGTTACTTTACTACAGATTTGGATAACACCAATGTTTGATATGTTACTTTACTACAGATTTGATAACACCAATGTTTGATATGTTACTTTACTACAGATTTGGATAACACCAATGTTTGATATGTTACTTTACTACAGATTTGGATAACACCAATGTTTGATATGTTACACCACAGATTTGGATAACACCAATGTTTGATATGTTACTTTACTACAGATTGGATAACACCAATGTTTGATATGTTACTTTACTACAGATTTGATAACACCAATGTTTGATATGTTACACTACAGATGTAACACCAATGTTTGATATGTTACTTTACTACAGATTTGGATAACACTAATGTTTGATATGTTACTTTACTACAGATTTGGATAACACCAATGTTTGATATGTTACTTTACTACAGATTTGGATAACACCAATGTTTGATATGTTACTTTACTACAGATTTGGATAACACCAATGTTTGATATGTTACTTTACTACAGATTTGGATAACACCAATGTTTGATATGTTACTTTACTACAGATTTGGATAACACCAATGTTTGATATGTTACTTTACTACAGATTTGGATAACACCAATGTTTGATATGTTACTTTACTACAGATTTGGATAACACCAATGTTTGATATGTTACTTTACTACAGATTTGGATAACACCAATGTTTGATATGTTACTTTACAGATACAGATTGTGATTTGATAACACCAATGTTTGATATGTTACTTTACTACAGATTTGGATAACACCAATGTTTGATATGTTACTTTACTACAGATTTGGATAACACTAATGTTTGATATGTTACTTTACTACAGATTTGGATAACACCAATGTTTGATATGTTACTTTACTACAGATTTGGATAACACCAATGTTTGATATGTTACTTTACTACAGATTTGGATAACACCAATGTTTGATATGTTACTTTACTACAGATTTGATAACACCAATGTTTGATATGTTACTTTACTACAGATTTGGATAACACCAATGTTTGATATGTTACTTTACTACAGATTTGGATAACACTAATGTTTGATATGTTACTTTACTACAGATTTGGATAACAATGTTTGAATGTTTGATATGTTATATTTACTACAGATTTGATAACACACCAATGTTTGATATGTTACTTTACTACAGATTTGATAACACTAATGTTTGATATGTTACTTTACTACAGATTTGATAACACTAATGTTTGATATGTTACTTTACTACAGATTTGATAACACTAATGTTTGATATGTTACTTTACTACAGATTTGATAACACTAATGTTTGATATGTTACTTTACTTTTGGATAACACTAATGTTTGATATGTTACTTTACTACAGATTTGATAACACCAATGTTTGATATGTTACTTTACTACAGATTTGGATAACACTAATGTTTGATATGTTACTTTACTACAGATTTGGATAACACCAATGTTTGATATGTTACTTTACTACAGATTTGGATAACACCAATGTTTGATATGTTACTTTACTACACAGATTGGATAACACCAATGTTTGATATGTTACTTTACTACAGATTTGGATAACACCAATGTTTGATATGTTACTTTACTACAGATTTGATAACACCAATGTTTGATATGTTACTTTACTACAGATTTGGATAACACCAATGTTTGATATGTTACTTTTACTACAGATTTGGATAACACCAATGTTTGATATGTTACTTTACTACAGATTTGGATAACACCAATGTTTGATATGTTACTTTACTACAGATTTGATAACACCAATGTTTGATATGTTACTTTACTACAGATTTGATAACACCAATGTTTGATATGTTACTTTACTACAGATTTGGATAACACCAATGTTTGATATGTTACTTTACTACAGATTTGGATAACACTAATGTTTGATATGTTACTTTGTTTGATATGTTACTTTACACAGATTTGGATAACACCAATGTTTGATATGTTACTTTACTACAGATTTGGATAACACCAATGTTTGATATGTTACTTTACTACAGATTTGGATAACACCAATGTTTGATATGTTACTTTACTACAGATTTGGATAACACCAATGTTTGATATGTTACTTTACTACAGATTTGGATAACACCAATGTTTGATATGTTACTTTACTACAGATTTGGATAACACCAATGTTTGATATGTTACTTTACTACAGATTTGGATAACACCAATGTTTGATATGTTACTTTACTACAGATTTGGATAACACCAATGTTTGATATGTTACTTTACTACAGATTTGGATAACACCAATGTTTGATATGTTACTTACTACAGATTTGATAACACCAATGTTTGATATGTTACTTTACTACAGATTTGGATAACACCAATGTTTGATATGTTACTTTACTACAGATTTGATAACACCAATGTTTGATATGTTACTTTACTACAGATTTGGATAACACTAATGTTTGATATGTTACTTTACTACAGATTTGGATAACACTAATGTTTGATATGTTACTTTACTACAGATTTGATAACACCAATGTTTGATATGTTACTTTACTACAGATTTGGATAACACCAATGTTTGATATGTTACTTTACTACAGATTTGGATAACACTAATGTTTGATATGTTACTTTACTACAGATTTGGATAACACTAATGTTTGATATGTTACTTTACTACAGATTTGGATAACACCAATGTTTGATATGTTACTTTACTACAGATTTGGATAACACCAATGTTTGATATGTTACTTTACTACAGATTTGGATAACACTAATGTTTGATATGTTACTTTATTTGATAACACCAATGTTTGATATGTTACTTTACTACAGATTTGATAACACCAATGTTTGATATGTTACTTTACTACAGATTTGGATAACACTAATGTTTGATATGTTACTTTACTACAGATTTGATAATGTGTTTGATATGTTACTTTACTACAGATTTGGATAACACCAATGTTTGATATGTTACTTTACTACAGATTTGGATAACACCAATGTTTGATATGTTACTTTACTACAGATTTGGATAACACCAATGTTTGATATGTTACTTTACTACAGATTTGGATAACACCAATGTTTGATATGTTACTTTACTACAGATTTGGATAACACCAATGTTTGATATGTTACTTTACTACAGATTTGGATAACACCAATGTTTGATATGTTACTTTACTACAGATTTGATAACACCAATGTTTGATATGTTACTTTACTACAGATTTGGATAACACCAATGTTTGATATGTTACTTTACTACAGATTTGGATAACACTAATGTTTGATATGTTACTTTACTACAGATTTGGATAACACCAATGTTTGATATGTGTTTGATATGTTACTTACACAGATTGGATAACACCAATGTTTGATATGTTACTTTACTACAGATTTGGATAACACTAATGTTTGATATGTTACTTTACTACAGATTTGGATAACACCAATGTTTGATATGTTACTTTACTACAGATTTGATAACACTAATGTTTGATATGTTACTTTACTACAGATTTGATAACACCAATGTTTGATATGTTACTTTACTACAGATTTGGATAACACCAATGTTTGATATGTTACTTTACTACAGATTTGGATAACACCAATGTTTGATATGTTACTTTACTACAGATTTGGATAACACCAATGTTTGATATGTTACTTTACTACAGATTTGGATAACACTAATGTTTGATATGTTACTTTACTACAGATTTGGATAACACTAATGTTTGATATGTTACTTTACTACAGATTTGGATAACACCAATGTTTGATATGTTACTTTACTACAGATTTGATAACACCAATGTTTGATATGTTACTTTACTACAGATTTGATAACACTAATGTTTGATATGTTACTTTACTACAGATTTGATAACACCAATGTTTGATATGTTACTTTACTACAGATTTGATAACACTAATGTTTGATATGTTACTTTACTACAGATTTGGATAACACTAATGTTTGATATGTTACTTTACTACAGATTTGGATAACACTAATGTTTGATATGTTACTTTACTACAGATTTGATAACACCAATGTTTGATATGTTACTTTACTACAGATTTGATAACACCAATGTTTGATATGTTACTTTACTACAGATTTGGATAACACTAATGTTTGATATGTTACTTTACTACAGATTTGATAACACTAATGTTTGATATGTTACTTTACTACAGATTTGGATAACACCAATGTTTGATATGTTACTTTACTACAGATTTGATAACACCAATGTTTGATATGTTATTTTACTACAGATTTGATAACACCAATGTTTGATATGTTACTTTACTACAGATTTGATAACACTAATGTTTGATATGTTACTTTACTACAGATTTGATAACACTAATGTTTGATATGTTACTTTACTACAGATTTGGATAACACTAATGTTTGATATGTTACTTTACTACAGATTTGGATAACACTAATGTTTGATATGTTACTTTACTACAGATTTGATAACACTAATGTTTGATATGTTACTTTACTACAGATTTGATAACACCAATGTTTGATATGTTACTTTACTACAGATTTGGATAACACTAATGTTTGATATGTTACTTTACTACAGATTTGGATAACACTAATGTTTGATATGTTACTTTACTACAGATTTGGATAACACTAATGTTTGATATGTTACTTTACTACAGATTTGGATAACACCAATGTTTGATATGTTACTTTACTACAGATTTGATAACACCAATGTTTGATATGTTACTTTACTACAGATTTGGATAACACCAATGTTTGATATGTTACTTTACTACAGATTTGGATAACACCAATGTTTGATATGTTACTTTACTACAGATTTGGATAACACCAATGTTTGATATGTTACTTTACTACAGATTTGGATAACACCAATGTTTGATATGTTACTTTACTACAGATTTGATAACACCAATGTTTGATATGTTACTTTACTACAGATTTGGATAACACTAATGTTTGATATGTTACTTTACTACAGATTTGATAACACCAATGTTTGATATGTTACTTTACTACAGATTTGGATAACACCAATGTTTGATATGTTACTTTACTACAGATTTGGATAACACCAATGTTTGATATGTTACTTTACTACAGATTTGGATAACACCAATGTTTGATATGTTACTTTACTACAGATTTGGATAACACCAATGTTTGATATGTTACTTTACTACAGATTTGGATAACACCAATGTTTGATATGTTACTTTACTACAGATTTGGATAACACCAATGTTTGATATGTTACTTTACTACAGATTTGATAACACTAATGTTTGATATGTTACTTTACTACAGATTTGGATAACACTAATGTTTGATATGTTACTTTACTACAGATTTGGATAACACTAATGTTTGATATGTTACTTTACTACAGATTTGATAACACCAATGTTTGATATGTTACTTTACTACAGATTTGGATAACACCAATGTTTGATATGTTACTTTACTACAGATTTGATAACACTAATGTTTGATATGTTACTTTACTACAGATTTGATAACACTAATGTTTGATATGTTACTTTACTACAGATTTGATAACACCAATGTTTGATATGTTACTTTACTACAGATTTGATAACACTAATGTTTGATATGTTACTTTACTACAGATTTGATAACACTAATGTTTGATATGTTACTTTACTACAGATTTGATAACACTAATGTTTGATATGTTACTTTACTACAGATTTGATAACACTAATGTTTGATATGTTACTTTACTACAGATTTGGATAACACTAATGTTTGATATGTTACTTTACTACAGATTTGATAACACTAATGTTTGATATGTTACTTTACTACAGATTTGATAACACCAATGTTTGATATGTTACTTTACTACAGATTTGGATAACACTAATGTTTGATATGTTACTTTACTACAGATTTGATAACACTAATGTTTGATATGTTACTTTTTGATAACACTACAGTTTGATATGTTATATTTACTTTACTACAGATTTGATAACACCAATGTTTGATATGTTACTTTACTACAGATTTGGATAACACCAATGTTTGATATGTTACTTTACTACAGATTTGATAACACCAATGTTTGATATGTTACTTTACTACAGATTTGGATAACACTAATGTTTGATATGTTACTTTACTACAGATTTGGATAACACCAATGTTTGATATGTTACTTTACTACAGATTTGGATAACACTAATGTTTGATATGTTACTTTACTACAGATTTGATAACACCAATGTTTGATATGTTACTTTACTACAGATTTGATAACACCAATGTTTGATATGTTACTTTACTACAGATTTGATAACACCAATGTTTGATATGTTACTTTACTACAGATTTGATAACACTAATGTTTGATATGTTACTTTACTACAGATTTGATAACACTAATGTTTGATATGTTACTTTACTACAGATTTGATAACACCAATGTTTGATATGTTACTTTACTACAGATTTGATAACACCAATGTTTGATATGTTACTTTACTACAGATTTAACACCAATGTTTGATATGTTACTTTACTACAGATGTTGTTTGATATGTTACTTTACTACAGATTTGGATAACACTAATGTTTGATATGTTACTTTACTACAGATTTGATATGTAACACAGATTTGGATAATGTTTGATATGTTACTTTACTACAGATTTGATAACACTAATGTTTGATATGTTACTTTACTACAGATTTGATAACACTAATGTTTGATATGTTACTTTACTACAGATTTGGATAACACCAATGTTTGATATGTTACTTTACTACAGATTTGGATAACACTAATGTTTGATATGTTACTTTACTACAGATTTGATAACACTAATGTTTGATATGTTACTTTACTACAGATTTGATAACACTAATGTTTGATATGTTACTTTACTACAGACAGATTTTATACAGATTTGATAACACTAATGTTTGATATGTTACTTTACTACAGATTTGGATAACACCAATGTTTGATATGTTACTTTACTACAGATTTGGATAACACCAATGTTTGATATGTTACTTTACTACAGATTTGATAACACTAATGTTTGATATGTTACTTTACTACAGATTTGATAACACTAATGTTTGATATGTTACTTTACTACAGATTTGATAACACTGTGTTTGATATGTTACTTTACTACAGATTTGATAACACTAATGTTTGATATGTTACTTTACTACAGATTTGATAACACTAATGTTTGATATGTTACTTTACTACAGATTTGATAACACTAATGTTTGATATGTTACTTTACTACAGATTTGATAACACTAATGTTTGATATGTTACTTTACTACAGATTTGATAACACTAATGTTTGATATGTTACTTTACTACAGATTTGGATAACACTAATGTTTGATATGTTACTTTACTACAGATTTGATAACACTAATGTTTGATATGTTACTTTACTACAGATTTGATAACACTAATGTTTGATATGTTACTTTACTACAGATTTGATAACACTAATGTTTGATATGTTACTTTACTACAGATTTGATAACACTACACTAAGATGTTTGATATGTTACTTTTGGACTACAGATTTGATTTGATAACACTAATGTTTGATATGTTACTTTACTACAGATTTGATAACACTAATGTTTGATATGTTATTTTACTACAGATTTGGATAACACTAATGTTTGATATGTTACTTTACTACAGATTTGATAACACTAATGTTTGATATGTTACTTTACTACAGATTTGATAACACTAATGTTTGATATGTTACTTTACTTTACAGATTTGATAACACTAATGTTTGATATGTTACTTTACTACAGATTTGATAACACTAATGTTTGATATGTTACTTTACTACAGATTTGATAACACTAATGTTTGATATGTTACTTTACTACAGATTTGATAACACTAATGTTTGATATGTTACTTTACTACAGATTTGATAACACTAATGTTTGATATGTTACTTTACTACAGATTTGATAACACTAATGTTTGATATGTTACTTTACTACAGATTTGATAACACTAATGTTTGATATGTTACTTTACTACAGATTTGATAACACTAATGTTTGATATGTTACTTTACTACAGATTTGGATAACACTAATGTTTGATATGTTACTTTACTACAGATTTGGATAACACTAATGTTTGATATGTTACTTTACTACAGATTTGGATAACACTAATGTTTGATATGTTACTTTACTACAGATTTGGATAACACTAATGTTTGATATGTTACTTTACTACAGATTTGGATAACACTAATGTTTGATATGTTACTTTACTACAGATTTGGATAACACTAATGTTTGATATGTTACTTTACTACAGATTTGGATAACACTAATGTTTGATATGTTACTTTACTACAGATTTGGATAACACTAATGTTTGATATGTTACTTTACTACAGATTTGGATAACACTAATGTTTGATATGTTACTTTACTACAGATTTGGATAACACTAATGTTTGATATGTTACTTTACTACAGATTTGGATAACACTAATGTTTGATATGTTACTTTACTACAGATTTGGATAACACTAATGTTTGATATGTTACTTTACTACAGATTTGGATAACACTAATGTTTGATATGTTACTTTACTACAGATTTGGATAACACTAATGTTTGATATGTTACTTTACTACAGATTTGGATAACACTAATGTTTTATAATACTTTTTAAAGGGGAGGTTTTTTCTGTTTGTATTCTATAGACTTGAAGTCATTCTGTATTTCGTGCTTTATTTTATAAACGTGAACTACGGTTTTTGTGTTATTATGAATATGTAAAAAGAGTGTTAATATCTTGTATTATGCACTATCTTACAGATATAAAGAATTTTGTGATTTGCATTATAAATTATTTTACACATATGTTATTTAATGTGGCAGCTGTAAATGCAAGAAATTACAAATCTAAAGTTTTTGAATCGGTTTCTTGCGGCGAACGTATAACAGGTAGCTTAATGTCGCTTTTCTGTAAAATAAACCTACAAAAGAACGAATATGTACATTGCATGTGGTATTACTCTTTTTAGTACCTTGAATAATGGAAGTTATTTCTAAAGTTCTTTAGAGTTTGGATAAACTTACCTAAATGATCTAAAATGCTATAAGAATCAGGCTTAACTAAGAAGGTGAGATCCTTTTAGAATCGGGACAACAATATAAATTCAGATTAATAAATATGTATATATACAAGCGTAGAAAACGAGTGCTCTGTTAGGTGTTTATGTCCCATATTTTTCCATTATTTCGTTGGACATTTTTGAACCTTTTTTTTTCTTTAAACACCTAGACGACAGATTCCCAGAATTTCGAGTGTCATAAAACCACAAATCATTCTTGGCTCACTGGACAACCTCTTTGGGAAAGTTTCTCGTGCCAAAAGCTCACGCACTCACGCACTTAAGGCAGTTTGTATAATAAATAGGCTTACCTCCCTACTCCAGGCGACAGAGAATGATTATTTATTAGTAGAGGAACAGGCATGGCACGAGGCGTGTGTTTGAGGGGAAGTTCTAGTAGCGATAGAAGTAACAGGAATGAGTAGACACAAGTTTCTTCTGCTGTTATTTTCACCTTGATGTGTTCGTACGTTCGAAGGAAATTACTAATGTAAAAGAGTAAATTAATTTCAACTAATAATACTTGTCATAAAGCATTAGTATTAAGTCTATAATATTTTGACACTACATTCTTTATCTAGTCCCCTAGGAATTTTCAAGAATTACACGAGCGTGTAATAATAGCATTTTAGCACAAATAGTGTTCCGACCTCAAAAGCGTTTGTTATATTGAAGAGCTCTGGATTGAGCAAAATGCGTCGTCGGCGATGGAAACTGCGAATATAACGTGGCTCTCGTTCTTGAAAATCCCTGAGTGGCTGAATGTAGTGATAACATATAAACTGTTTAATGTTTCACAACAAATATAATTGTAATCACGTTTCCTTCTTATTCGAGTTGTGTTTACATTGGTTTCATCAGAGAAGCAGTTCACAAAACCAGAGCCACTCGAATGAGGAACTCCTTCAATATTCAGTATTGTTCAGCCTGTATTCCAAATACAAATAAGAAGATTCCAAGTACATTCTTACACTCTAGCTCCAAGTTTCTTAAATATTACTGTTTTGCAGCACTAATACATTCTTGTACGTCATTACTGGAGCGCTGAAAGAACAAAGACTGGTGCTTTTATTAACATTATAACAACGTTTAACACACGTTATACTTCTCACTGCTCTATTGTTAAACTTCTGTTATGTCTGTTGTTTTATATTGTTAGTTTAGTATTTGGAGTTAGGACTAATCGAGATCCCCTAAGCTTCCTGAACCTCGTGAGATACTACTGGGTTGACGACCAGTAATATGGTTTTATTTATTTATTTTTGCTGTTTTTGTTTTGTAATATTCTTATTACATATACATATATATTATACTACCTTGAAATCATAGGATAGTAAACAAAGCATTTTTATTATTATTTTACTACAGTTGTTTTGAAGAGCAACAAAAAGTTTTATTTTCTAAGTTTTGTGTCTCATACCAGTTTATTTAAAACAACAAACAAGCGTTTTAATTTACTGACCATGTGGTTCTATATCGTTTTATCGATGCCCTAAGGAATGTGGTCATATTTTTGATATTGTTTGCGTGACAAGCTGTGGCCAGTGTCACTACAGTTGTTTAAATCAAGTATCTTTAACACAGCGAAACGGTATAGTTAACACTAAACAGGCTTGCTGTTTATTTCATACTTGTTTTGTTTATGTGTTGAGTCGACTGTTTATGATCGGTGAGAAACTTTCTGGATGAATGCTTATAGAATAACTTCACGTTTGCATTGGATACAATGGGTAAGTAGGTAGATAAAGAAATGAATTAATAGGTAGATTGATGGGTGGATGAACAAGAATATATATATGTAGGTTGAATGATAATGGACAAAGAGGTATATGGGTAGGGAACGAGTGGATTGAAAATTACATAAGTAGTTTTGGATGGATAGATATGCAAACAGGTAGATGGAAAAATAGGCAGTTAGTTTGTAAATAAATGTATAAGTACACAGGTGGATGGATAAATAGGAAGGTGAGGTGGGTTGGTAAGTGTAATAATATATGGGTAAGCTAGCCGTCCCTAATTTAATAGTATAAGACTAGAGGGAAGACAGCTAGTCATCACCATCCGTGGCCAACTCTTGGAGTACTCTTTTTACCAAGGAATAATGGAACTAAACGTTTCATTATAACGCCCCCACGGCTGAAAGGGCGAGCATGTTTGGTGCGACGGGGATTCGAACCCTAGACCTTTGGATTACGAGTCGAACGCCTTAACCCACCTGGCCGTGTTGGGCCCAGGTTAAAAGATCTATGTGTAGGCTGACCAAGAAGGTATATAGGTAGATAAAGGGATAGAAAAGTAGGTAGATGGTAAATAGATTGATACGTATAGAGGTAGGTAGTTAAAGGGATAAAGGAATAGAGAAGTAGGTAGATGGTAAATAGATTGATACGTATAGAGGTAGGTAGTTAAAGGGATAAAGGAATAGAGAAGTAGGTAGATGGTAAATAGATTGATACGTATAGAGGTAGGTAGTTAAAGGATAAAGGAATAGAAAGTAGGTAGATGGTAAATAGATTGATACATATAGAGGTAGGTAGTTAAAGGATAAAGGAATAGAAAGTAGATAGCAAATAGATTGATAAGAGGAGAGGTAGTAAAAGAACAAAATGAACAGCATAAAGGTAAGACGGCAAAACAGATGATACGCACAGAGGTAAGGCAGTTAAAGGATAAAAGAGAACAGAAGCAGGTAGATAGCAAACAGATCGACGCACGCATAAAGGTAAATAGTTAAAATAAAAACAAAATAGAGATGGTAAATATATTGATAGGCAGTAAGTAGGTAAAAGGAATAGAGAAGTAGGTAGATGGTAAATAGATTGATACAGCATAGAGGTAAGTAATTAAAGGACAAAATGAACAAGCAGTAAGTAGACGGCAAATAGACTGATACAATATGGTAGGCAGTAAAGGAGAAAATGAAAGAAGTAGGCAGATAAATAGATGGACGCATAGAGTAGCAAGGCAGTTAAAGGATAAAGGAACAGAGAAGTAGGTAGATGGTAAATAGATTGATACGTATAGAGGTAGGTAGTTAAAGGGATAAAGGAATAGAGAAGTAGGTAGATGGTAAATAAATTGATACGTATAGAGGTAGGTAGTTAAAGGGATAAAGGAATAGAGAAGTAGGTAGATGGTAAATAGATTGATACGTATAGAGGTAGGTAGTTAAAGGGATAAAGGAATAGAGAAGTAGGTAGATGGTAAATAGATTGATACGTATAGAGGTAGGTAGTTAAAGGGATAAATGCACAGGTAGGTATATAAGTAAATGATGCATATTTATTTATAAATATGAATGAATATATCACACTTTTAACGGTTGCTTCGTAGAGTATCCAGCTTTGTTAATGTGCTGTTTCAGTCTTTCAATTCAGAAAATGTTTCTTTCAAACAAAGACTGCTTCCACCGTTGCCTTTGACCCTAACTGCGCATGACGTGTTTGTTATTTTACGCTGGATTTATTGTCAGTGAGTAGAGTTCCTTTGTGGAACAACGGTAAATTTAGAGACTAAAAATTTTGTTCTAGAACAAAGAAGCAAAGAGACACTTACTAAAGTTACAAGGTAGAAGTAAAAAAGCCTTACTGAATAATTCAGAGTATAAAACTATGTTTATGACCGTTTGTTTTTGATCAATTAGCACCAAACTTGACACAGTGACATACAATAGACGATACGAAGAAAGTCATGAAAGGGTGGGGCCTGGACCCCATCTTCTATATAAATAAACGTCAATACGAGTGTGGGTCTCTGTTCCTTACACATTTCTACATTTCTTGATTAAGTACTACCAAACATGGTACTGAGAAACAAGATGGCATGAGGGGGTTGAATCCCCCATTTAATATCACCTTGATGGTATTCTTGAAAACAATATGTCTTTATTTTCAATATTGGTACCGTTATGTATTTTTACCACCCTTTTAATGTGTACATTTCTATCCTTTGTTAAAAACTACAGGGTGTTTGGAAACTCGCTGTGCACTTATATGTTTATTAACAGACAAAACTGCACAGTGACTTTCGGAATACCCTGTAGTTTTTGTTTTCTCTGCCCAGCTGACGGGTACACCAGTTAGTTAATTACTAACATTTATTAAATTATTGTGGATAAAGAAATGCGTAGCTGAATCAAAGGAATGTGTATGTATTTTCTTACAGCATAGCCACATCGGGCTGTCTGCTCAGTCTTCAGAGGGGAATCGAACTCCTGATTTTAGCGTTGTAAATCCATAGACTTACCGTTGTACCAATAGAAGACTCAAATGAATGTGCGGTATATGTTGATATATGTGTGTGTGTGTCTTCGTATATCAAAGCCACATCGGGCTATCTACTGAGTCCACCGAGAAGAATCGAACCCCTGATTTTAGCGTTGTAACTCCGTAGTCTTACCGCTTTACCAGCGAGGGACTTAAGGGACTGTGTGGTATAGGTTGATGGACGCATTGATCGACACATAAAAGGTTATTGTTGTTGTTGATTTTGGAATTTCGCACAAAGCTACACGAGGGCTATCTGTGCTAGCCGTCCCTAATTTAGCAGTGTAAAACTAGAGGGAAGGCACCACCCACCGCCAACTCTTGGGCTACTCTTTTACCAGCGAATAGTGGGATTGACCGTCCCATTATAACGCCCCCACGGCTGAGAGAGCGAGCATGTTTAGCGCGACGGGGATGCGAACCCGCGACCCTCAGATTACGAGTCGCACGCCTTAACACGCTTGGCCTTGTCGGGCCCACATAAAATGACTGGTAGATAGATATGCACATAACCACAGTAAAAAAAAAAAAAAGTATTGTACTCATGCAATCAGAATGAATCTCTCATTCTTGTTAGGGAAAACATTCTTATTATCTTACTCTAATAAATCACACATTTCTATTATATTACTGTTTTACATTACCCACATACACCTAATAGGTAACCATAGTAACGTTCTATTTAATTTTGCAAGTATCGTATGCGCAATAGACATGATTTTTCATTTTTCAATTTTCTTTTGGTTACAAGCTCACGATATTTGCGAAACACAAGAAAATGGTTCATTTGTTTCGTATTATGTGAACAAGCCATATAATAGAGAGTTCGGATTGTGTGTGTGTGTGTACACAGACTATAAACCATGTAATTAAATTAGCTAGGACCTCGTGGTTTGCTAAGTTTGTAGTCTCCCTATGAAGTTTACTTCAAAATGATGGATCTCCAAAGAAAACACGATCCGAAGGCTCACGCAACCATTCCCTGTTGAACAGTAAATTTGTCGAGAGGGCTTGTCTGTTACCTGCATGTCTATATAGACAGAACCAGGGAGACAGCGTCACAACCGGTGGATTCCCACGTTTCGGTAAGCTCATGAATCCTGATGAAGAGTGCCATTGAGAGGCCCTACTTTGAGGAAAGATTCTTGCGTGTTCAGCTTTCAAAAAGCACCACATTGTTCAGTTTTAGGTTTAAACGGTAAAATTCAGGTAAACGTAACAGTTTGCACTCATCTTCAATTATAGAAGTGACATAATTTCTCTGAGGTGTCCATGAAGGTACTGTTTTTGGAGGGTCTGCAAAGTGGTGGTGTTAAAAATCTCTCTGTTCCATCAATAACGAAATGCTTTCGTCATAAAATCAATAACTTCAATGGAAGAATACCGATGGCTAGATTTGTCTATAGATTATAAAATATGTACTTTCCAAAAACTGAACTCTGATCAAGAAGCTTTTGGAAAAAAAACCACAAAAAACTGTACATCTTACATCTTGCCCCTGAAGAAGAGATGTTCACCTTTCAAAATCATTCGAATTGCAGGGTTTTTATTCATCTCTATCAAGACTTCTTGAACTTACGTGGTTTTCTGACATCAGTAATGTACATCTTACAGTTTTCCGCCATTTTGTTTACATGGAATATAGTGCTGCCATCTAGCTACATGAGTTTGCATACAAAATTCTCACTGCTTCAGACACAACACACCAGCTATTCAGTTTGATGTTACTTGATGAACTGCTCTTGAGATAAAGGTTTGAAGATCGTCTTGTAATATTTAGTGAATAATTACTTCCCTACATCTTCCATGAAGTTTAGTTTTACTGTTTTTACCACTATTATCGTCCAATGTCTCTCATTCTATGAAGCTTCAGGTGCGAGTCATGTTGATTGATTTAATTTGATTGTTGGGTAAAATGTAGTATAACTGCGAAGAAAATCTTTGAAGCTTAATACGTGTGTAACAATATGACGTTGTGCAAAACCACCAGTACGTAAAGTGGTGACGGGCCCGGCACGGCCGAGCGTGTTAAGGCGCGCGACTCGTCACTGCTAAATTAGGGACGGCTAGTGCAGATAGCGCTCGAGTAGCTTTGTGCGAAATTCAAAAACAAAACAAACAAACCTAAAGCGATCATGTATTGAGAGCCAACATGAACTAAATAAATATAATTTAAAATGAGCGTATAATAAACATTAGCATGGATAAAATAATTAAATTGTCCATTAATTATTAATTGTCCAAAATTAATAATGGATTGTCCATTAAAAATTCTGTTATTTATAAATGTGTGTCTAGTTTTCTGTGGTTAGGGTGCGCCACTCGTAATATGAAGGTCGCAGGTTCGAATCCCTATTTAATCAAATATGGTTGCCATTTCCGTCTGGGGGCGTTACAATAAAACGATCAATCCCACTATTCGTGGGTGAAAGAGTAGCCCAAGAGTTGGCGGTGGGTGGTGATGACTAGCTGCCCTCACTCTAGTCTTAAACTGCTTAATTAGGGACTATTATCTCAGATACTCTCTTTGTCACTGAAATTTGAGACTGTTTTCGAGAAATAAAAACACAACATTTTTTGTGATACAGCTAATCTAACATTAAAGAGATAATAAATGAGCTAAATATGGTACTTATTCTTAAAATGCTCTTAGATACAGAGATATATATTTGTTGGAATAGGAACAGGTCACCTCATACGCATAAGTCTATTTTGTTTGTTTGCTTGTTTTTGAATTTCGCACAAAACTACTCGAGGGCAATCTGTGCTAGCCGTCCCTAATTTAGCAGTGTAAGGCTAGAGGGAAGGCAGCTAGTCATCACCACCCACCGCTAACTCTTGGGCTACTCTTTTACCAACGAATAGTAAGATTGACTGTCACATTTTAACGCCCCCACGGTTGAAAGGGCGAGCATGTTTGGTGCGACCGGAGTTCGAACACGCGACCATTAATGCCTTAACCACCTGACCATGTCGGGTCTTATTGAGAAATTTAGAAGTTTAAATTAGTTTTGTTTTGTTGTGTTACGCGACCCTCAGATTACCAGTCGAACGCCTTAACCCACCTGGCCATGCCGGGCCATGAGTTTATGTATCTCGTTTTTTGAAAATGTAATGTTTGATATATTCAAGAAACCCACAAAAACGAAAGTGTAATATTCTTAATAATTATTAAGGTGTGTTATTTTACACCTCTCTCCCCGTGGCCTAGCGGTATGTCTGCGGACTTACTACACTAGAATCCTGGTTTCAATACCCGTGGTGGGCAGAGCACCGATAGCCCATTTTGTACATTTGTGCTGAATTACAACCAAAAACAGTTGTTCCATAAAGTTTCGTCATCGTCACCTTTCGTTCTTGCACTTTCATAAGACAGTTAGCCGCTAGGACTACCAGTAATAATAAACATTTAGCCGCTAGGACTACCAGTAATAATAAACATATAGCCGCTAGGACTACTAGTAATAATAAACATTTAGCCGCTAGGACTACCAGTAATAATAAACATTTAGCCGCTAGGACTACCAGTAATAATAAACATTTAGCCCCTAGGATTACCAGTAATAATAAACATTTAGCCCCTAGGACTACCAGTAATAATAAACATTAAGCCGCTAGGACTATCAGTAATAATAAACATTTAGCCGCTAAGACTATCAGTAATAATAAACATTTAGCCGCTAGGACTATCAGTAATAATAAACGAGCCACACCGTTCGACTCTTCCAACTGTTTCTATACATAATTGTTCTAGCAACGACTTGTAAATTTAAAGGCTCGTTACGTACATAAGCGCATGTTTCTTGATACTTGAAAATGACGTAGGTCTTAAACTGGATATACCTCCGCAGGGTTCCCGCAAGTGTTCTGTTTGAAGAACAAATACAACTAAAATTAAAAGTAAGGAATATTTTTTTGTTCCTTGCTTTTGAAGTTCATATTTCGTGCTGCGTTGTAGCCAACAGAGCGCAAACTTTCTCCTCTTTCGCACGTTTTACTGACGTCACAATATTACAATTTGCAATGTTAATTGTATCTCACGTTACGTTATTTTAATGACTACTGACTGACTGACAGAGTGTATAGTAGTGCGAGTGCTTAAAACATATGAACCCTACAGGCAGTCTTCGGCTCCCTTTTGGGGGAAATTATCGTGTTCTTGTATGCGAAGAGTTACACACATTTTGGTAGAACTGATATAACCTTAAAAAACAAAACAAACACACACACACACACAAAAGGGAATTTTAATAGCTGCGGATGTAATTAGGAAATGGAGCTACGAGTTAAATTTTTGTAAACAAAAACAAAAAGAACTATTTTTGAGCCGATAAAAACACTTAAGACATTTATATTCATATACCACATTGCATATCCCAACTCTACTGGTAGTATGCTCAATGACAAAACTTACTTAGCTATTTCTAACTATAATAGCCTGCTAAGCCCCAGCATGGCCAGGTGGTTAAGGCACTTGACTCGTAATCTGAATGTCGCGGGTTCGAATCCCCTTCACATCAAACAAGCTCGCCCTTTCACCTTTACTCACTGGAAAATCTTGAGCTATCCAGTTACCTGCTAAAAGTGGGATTTGTCGTGACATTATTACGTTCCCACGGCTGGAAGGACGAGCATCTTTGAGGACGAAATTCTAACCTGCGATCCTCAGGTTGTGAGTCGAGTACCCTAACCACCAAGCGTAGTCTTAACTTCTTGTTACTAAAACGATCACATGCAAGTTTGTCATCTTTATCACAAACAAGATTAACGAAAAATTAAAGTTTATAAACTCAAAACAACAAAAACTATCCGAGCGATTTTTATGGCCACCATTTTGTTCCACGACGATCCCTATTATTAACTACTACTGTATTTCATGAGAAATAAGTTTAAAAATAAAAGATGGAAGTTATGGTTAAATAGGTAATTTAGTACTTTTATGTTTAATAATTATACTGGAGTCAGCGTAAGCTAGTAGAATTACGCTTCGGTCTGTTACATATTATAATTTACCCCCGACAAGCCTCCAGTTTATTACTGTTACGTATTAAGGGTTCAAATAGCCTGAAAATGAGTTACATTATAATTTAAATTTGGAAGTTAATTTAATATCGACATGTATCAAGTTTATGATGTTTGCCAACAAGAATGAAACACACAGTTTTATTTTTTAATACAATATATTTTAATATACAAACAATAATACAATTTGTACTAATGGCTACTACATTTAGTTATTAAAAATAATGACTTACGTATAAAAGCTTTACAAATTAAATTCACAAACAATATTGAGTATTCTAGTTGGTCCGAAACTTCCTTGATATCTTATCGCGAGTTTACAATGAGTGAATTAAATTCGAGTTGATACCGCTACAATTCACTTAACAGAAAGCTAGCTAGCTCTTCGCTGATCACACGCTAGTTTTTCACCGCTGAACTTATTCGATGTATTCGCAAAATACTGACGTCAGATGTTAATTTACTGAAGTTAAACGGTTTGTTATGTTCGAAATCTATACATGTTTCTGGTCAAGTACTTGTAGTATCACGATTAATAAACGTTAATCACAATTATTGCTTGCGTGGTACATAGTTTACCAACTGTAGCAAATCAACAACATATACTGGAATTTCTATAAACTCTCATCTCGAGCAACAGTACAGGCAATCACTAATACTTAAAATACAGATATCGTACACTGCTAATTCTTACATTCGACAATGTTTTACAACTTTAATGAATAGGCGGAAACTTTGCAATAATGATCTAACAATACAAGTTACATGCATTTCTAAATACATATAAAACTGAAACGAACATATATTTTAAAATAAATATATAATAGTAAATCTGTCAGAAAACTCAAATTCAAATGGTTGGGAGTTGTGATCTTGTGTCATTGAACAAAATACAGACCCCCTTTTTCCAGTCTACCCAGCTTAATGATGGGTACAGGTTGATAGCTGGGGTCACCTTCACGGGCAGGTATCTCGTGCAAAGGGAATAAGCCATTGTTATTTACTTGTTCCACTTGAAACCAGAGTTCGATAGCAATGACCATATGGGTCTCCAAAGGTAGAGTAAGGAATCTATATAACTATTAAGATAGGATTATAAACTCTCACCGTATCCAGCTTTTCTAAAACTAATAAATATATTTATAATATACAGGTTTCAAATGTGAAGAGTATTCTTGAGCTCAGGAGATGGTAAGAAAAGAATAAGTTAACGAATAGTAAAGCTAGACAAGCCTTAATACAACACAATAAAAATATGGTGATATAGGAACAAGTTAGTGAATGATGGGTCTAGTCTAGACTTAATATGAACACCATCAAGATACGTTGTTATTGGAACAAATTGGTAACGGTGGAGAAAGTCTAGACTTCATATCAACAACGCTCCCCGCTAGTACACGGATTAACAACGCTAAAATCAGGGGTTCGATTCCTCTCGGTGAGCTCAGCAGATAGCCCGATGTAGCTTTACTATAAGAAAAACACACACACACTCATATCAACAAAATCAAGGTATGTTGACGTAGGAACAAATTAGGAAAGATAGAGCAAATGTTAACAACGTAAAAACAACACTAACTCACACAACACCAACATAATTTACAAAATACAATGGAAGAACTACCACGACTTCTATATTGGAGAAAGAAGCAGAAAAATGGAAACTAGATTCAAAGAATACAAAAAAAAACAACAGCTTCACAAGTTTTAAAACATTGCAAATCAAATAAACACAACATAACTATAGAAAACACCCAGATACTAAATAGGGAAACAAATATAAACAAACACAAATTCAAAGAAGCCCTAATTATACAACAACTAAACCCAAAATTAAACCAATAAAAAGAACACCTTTATATCTATACTAATTACTAACCTAGCATCCAACTACAACGCCCCCTACAATCGCGTACACGTTTATACTCTCAACACCAAGAAGTGTGTACATCTGTTGTCTGTATAAACTCTCTTCTTCTTAAACAGAAGATAACCTAGGAAGGTCGAAACGTTGTTCTCTCTTTATGAATATAAGTGTTAATACCCACACCAGTCGTTCTGAAATATATTTTTATTTTAAGGCGTTTTCTCGTCATCAAGATGTAGATACTTTATCTGAACACCATCATGATATGATGATTTAGGAACAAATTAGTAAATGATGGAGCAAGTCTAGACTTTATATCAACACCTTCAAGGTGTGATGATTTAGGAACAAATTAATAATGATTTAGCAAGTCAAAACTTTATGTTAACACCTTTAAGGTGTGATGATTTAGGAACAAATTAGTAAATGATGGAGCAAGTCTAGACTTTATACCAACACCTTCAAGGTGAGATGATATTGGAACAATCTAGTAAATGATGGAGCAAGTCTAGACTTTTGTAACACCTTCAAGGTGTGATGATTTAAGAACAAATTAGTAAACGATGGAGCAAGTCTAGACTTTATATCAACACCTTCAAGGTGTGATGATTTAGGAACAAATTAATAATGATTTAGCAAGTCAAAACTTTATGTTAACACCTTTAAGGTGTGATGATTTAGGAACAAATTAGTAAATGATGGAGCAAGTCTAGACTTTTGTAACACCTTCAAGGTGTGATGATTTAAGAACAAATTAGTAAACGATGGAGCAAGTCTTAGCTTTATACCAACACTTTCAAGGTGTGATGATTTAGGAACAAATTAATAATGATTTAGCAAGTCAAAACTTTATATTAACACCATCAAGATATTTTGATATAGGAACAAATTAGCAATTATTTAGCATATCTAGACTTTATATCAACACGTTCAAGGTGTGGTGATTTAGGAAGAAATTAGTAGGTGATAGAGCAAGTTTAAACTTTTCTAACACCATCAACCTGTTTAACAGTATTACCAAACAATAAGTTTTTCAAATATTTGTTGAAGAAATATTATATTTTATAAAAAAATTAATTTTGTGTTAGTATACAAAAACAATATATCAGAACTAGCATCTATAATCTCCGTTATTAAAATGTATTTCTTGAACGATAACTTAAACTTATGATGTATTGATTTTCGAGTAATGGCACTATAAGTAAATCAGGTTTTTAGCTACTTTGTGATTGCGTGAGAAACAATTGGTCTTAGCAGAGTCTATCTTTAGAACCCCGTACACAATACCTGGGTTAAAACCAACTGGTTTTATCTTGCGATATTCGTTATCTGTCAGAAAGTTACCCTGACCTTTTTAAAGGAGCCAACTGGTTTTATCTTGTGATATTCGTTATCTGTCAGAAAGTTACCCTGACCTTTTTAAAGGAGCCAACTGGTTTTATCTTGCGATATTCGTTATCTGTCAGAAAGTTACCCTGACCTTTTTAAAGAAACCACCTGGTTTTATCTTGCGATATTCGTTATCTGTCAGAATGTCACCCTGAATTTTTAAAGGGAATTAATAAATATGTTTATAATTTGGATTATTTATTTTTCAGAGTTTGTTTTAGTTATAATAACCATATTACTTCTGTATCAAATATTTTATAATAAGTAGAAATTGTCGCTAAGGTTTATTATTACTTTGATAACACTGGGGAACACTCATTTTGTTGCATTTAAAAAAATACCTTTCAAATAGTCAATTTGAGTGTGTTGATTTCAAATCTGAAGTCGGTTTTTGTCTGCAAGCTACAGATTTTATGCAATTTGACATTTTTATTTCTTTTTTAAGGCAGACCATTGCGTTTTCCTTTGGTCCAGTCTTGAAGCATTTCCTCACAATTGTGGCATAGAACATGAGGAGCCCATTGCTTGTCTTGATCACCAAGATGAACTTCAAAATATGCCTTGTAGGCATGCTTGACGAACGAGGATATGTTACGTCTCTGACGATTGAGTGTGTAGCATCCACATATGTAGCAGAATGCATCAGGCTTGTTTCTGCAATGATATCTATTTTTGGAAGCCATGTTTGATCTGAAACAAAAGAAGAATGATCAAAATATTAGAAGCTATCTATACATATGGACGTGAAAATGCTTATACATGGTTTACGCAAGTTCACATTTGTACAATTTCATTAACCTCAAATTGCATACAAACTAGAGCTTGTAGAGAAAAACTAATTTCAGATTTGAAATCAGCGCCTAAAACTCCTTCAGAATCAGTTAAAATATCCAATGCAACTCAAAGTTACTGAAAAAGTGTTCCCCAGTGTAATCACTGTTACTTAATAGTTTTGTTGTAGATGTGTAATAGGTGTAAAAGGAATGACATTTGCTTCAGTTCTTACAATGTTAAATATTCAGAGATTTCTCACCGTACAGGACCTTTTAACATTACTACAAATGTATACGCGTGCTCGCGTGTTTGTGGGTGGGTGAGCAGGCGAGTGTTGGGTCTTTTGTTGCCGGTGGGCTCAGATGTAAACAATTTTGTTCTATGGTTATTTAACTACAATAGGAAAACTTAGAAATCTTAATAAGGCCTAGGTGGGTACTTATAGATTAGGAACTAAAACTGATTTGCGAAGAGGTGGCTGAACGAAACAACAGAAAACCACCACTAGTCACCTGAAGACATAAACGTTTCTGACTGAACCTTGTAGTTTATTATACGAGTTTAAAATTCAATAACACCGTTCGACTTTACGCGCTTTTCTTCTGTGAATGATTCTTGATTAGATACGGAAAAAAGGAAAATTAACACTGAGAACATTCTATTGCTATACGTATTTTGTAATGTCACCTTCTTTGGAAAGTAGAAAACTGTTCACTTCCAGGTTTGTAGAACAGATTTTAATGGCTTGTTGGATTTAAACGTACACTGTATGGACGATTTACTCACTTGTCCACATCGTATACGGTAAGCGATTGTCGACATGAAAGTAAATTGTTCCATCATATAAACGAAGAGGGTTCGGTAACCATAGCAACCGTTGTCAATACCATCCATACGTAGTCTATAACTTCATGTTCGAATGAGACAAACGCTGCGTGCTCTTTCGTAAGTAATCACTCGTCAACTTGTTAGGCCTAGCCTCTTGGTAACTAAATACTAGTGTAGGTTCACACAGTAGTAAAGATGCTACATACAGTATTTCGTATTTACTTTAACTATCATATGTAGTTATTTGTTAATTTGTGTATATCTTGTTATAAAATATCGGAATAAAATTGTTTATTAAATAAAACTCAATGTTTTTATGGATAAGAATTATCCCAAACCTAATATTGAGACAAACACACACACGTATCATAAAATGTCTTGAAAATCATCATAACGAAATTATTTATAGTACATCTGTTACAGTTACATACCGACGTGAACTACAGTACGGCTGTTACAGTTACATAGCAACGTGAACTGCAGTACATCTGTTACAGTTACATACCGACGTGAACTACACTACATCTGTCAGAGTTACATACCGACGTGAACTACAGTACGGCTGTTACAGTTACATAGCAACGTGAACTGCAGTACATCTGTTACAGTTACATACCGACGTGAACTACAGTACATCTGTTAGAGTTACATAGCAACGTGAACTACAGTACATCTGTTAGAGTTACATAGCAACGTGAACTACAGTACATCTGTTAGAGATACATAGCAACGTGAACTACAAAACGGTTGTTACACCTACATACCAACGTGAACTACCACAGTACAGCTGTTACACTTACATATCACAGTACGGCTGTTACACTTACATACCACAGTACAGCTGTTACACTTACATATCACAGTACGGCTGTTACACTTACATACCACAGTACAGCTATTACACTTACATACCACAGTACGGCTGTTACACTTACATACCACAGTACAGCTGTTACACTTACATATCACAGTACGGCTGTTACACTTACATACCACAGTACGGCTGTTACACTTACATACCACAGTACGGCTGTTACACTTATATACCACAGTACAGCTGTTACACTTACATACCACAGTACAGCTGTTACACTTATATACCACAGTACAGCTGTTACACTTACATATCACAGTACGACTGTTACACTTACATACCACAGTACAGCTATTACACTTACATACCACAGTACGGCTGTTACACTTACATACCACAGTACAGCTGTTACACTTATATACCACAGTACGGCTGTTACACTTACATACCACAGTACGACTGTTACACTTATATACCACAGTACGGCTGTTACACTTACATATCACAGTACGGCTGTTACACTTACATAGCACAGTACAGCTGTTACACTTACATACCACAGTACGGCTGTTACACTTACATATCACAGTACGGCCATTGTACCTACACAATAAAAAAAGAGTCAATACAAATTAAAAACATGATTACAATGTGAACTGTACTAAAATAGTAAGTAACATACAGTAAGTAAAGTGAAAACAAATCTCATATTAAAAACTTTATTCTGAAATCATTCAAGGTCTAAAACAGAAACTTTACATGTTTAAGCTTACAATCAGACCAATTTCAGGATCACAACGAGAATGGACCTAGTATTACCTAGTGTCCACTTGCAGCTTCAATACACGGTTTGTGTTTCTCATATTCTTAACAATGTTCTTGGACGTCATCGTCCACATACAGCGCTGTCTGTGGATGGTTTGTGAAAACATTTACCAACGCCACCTGTCTTAGAAACTTGTCAAAGAAGTTCCTCTGTCTGATTACAGTTCGTATTTTCCATCAGATTGAGACTCGCAGTCGACAATGAAAGAAGTAAAGAGCTAGTCCTAAGAACAATAATGTCAAACGTTGGGGCGTTATATGTGACGGTCAATCCCACTATTCTTTGGTAAAGTAGTAGCCCAAGAGTTGGCGGTGGGTGGTGATGACTAGCTGCCTTGGACACTTTCCAGCATTTGTTTTATATATCAAGATTTCACCGGCAGGTCTCGTGAACTTACTTCCATCTTTCGTGACCGAAGTTTCACTAGTCTTACTTTAAGCGCCAAATTCATTCAATTTTATCACACATTTTAATTCCTATCGATAACGGAGCAATACATTTATGAGGTTCTCAAAACTCCCACGTCTTTAATTTTATAGAATAATAACGAAGAGCTTTAGTATGGCGATGAATGTTAATTTTATCTTCCATTAGTTTAACCTTTAACTGCAGTTAATGTCAGATTATAATAGTGCTTATATGCATCAATAATGTATTTACAGTGGTTTCTCTTAATTAGTGTAGCTGTTATAAGGATTGGTTGTTTGTTTGTTTTTTCAATTTCGCGCAAAGCTACTCGAGGGCTATCTGCGCTAGCCGTCCCTAATTTAGTAGTGTAAGACTAGAGGGAAGGCAGCTAATCATCACCACCCACTGCCAACTCTTGAGCTACTACTTTACCAAAGAATAGTGAGATTAACATTCACATTACAACGCCCCCAAGACTAAAAGGTCGATCATGTTTGATGGGACAAGAATTTGAACCCGCGATCCTCGAATTGCGAGTTGAGTACCTTATTCACCTGGCCATGCCGGACCTATTATAGGGACAATTATTCTTATATCTCTGTTTGAATGTCTTATTTTTACTGAGATACGTATTATCGCTAACACATTATGTCTATTCCTAAATATCTAACTTCATCTAATGCTTTCTGCTGTCCGCTCAGTCTGTTGGTTACGCCTGTATAGGGAGATATTTAAAGTTCGATTAGTTATATGGGATACAACTTATTAGTTTGTCTAATAAGTTACTTTTCCATTTTTTATGGGGTTATTAATATTTTTTACTGTTCATTGCAATATCTCGTGTTCTTCTTGTTTTGCTATTTGTTTACCCCCCCCCTTCAGCGGCATGTCAGCGGAAACCGGTTTTCGATACTCACTGTTGGCAGAGTACAGATATCCCATTATGTAAGTGTGTGCCTAATTACAAACAAGAAAACAAAGTTATTTGTTCAGGGCTCTAGACTGGCAATCAGTGGATCGTAGGCTTGTATTCCCCCTCTGAATTTGCCCTTTCAGTTGTGTGGGCGTTATAGACTAATGATCAATTCTACTATTGCAGTATAGGAGTCCAAGAGTTAGTGGTGAGTAGCGTTGATAAGTCCGTGAATTTCAAAGTAGGAACAGCTAGTGTGCAAAGGACCCTTGAGTAGTTTTGCGCGTATTTCAAAAAGCAAAATGTTTGTTTTTTTGCTAAACTTTCTATGTGGTCCTGCTACTGAACTAAATACTGCAGTAGAGTAAGTTGTAAAATTACTGTAACTTTACATTCGTGGCTTCATGTTATGGTCATTTATTGGTTACTAGGCATTGTTAAGGAAAATTAAATAAAGTTTAACGTATTTATCAGTTTCAGTGCGCAAAGGAAACAATTAGTTTATGTGGGTTAAGCAATGTATGTTCTATTGTAGTTTCATTAACACATTAACAATACTGATAAAAATGTTTAAATATATTAGATATTATAAATATATTATTTAATATTAAATAGTTAGCTCAGTAATATCCTAATATCCTAACCTGGCCTACCTTATGAGATACTACTAGAATTATGGCCGAAAATGTCGTTTACAGCGAGAGTATCTAACTAGTAAATTAATGCATTTTAATAGTTATAAATTTCTGTTATATAAATTAATACTCCCACAACTAGACCGCTCTGTTAAATTAGGTATATTCATTGTCGGATTTTTAACAATAAGCTGTCGGGCTAATTAACAACAAAAGTGAAAAAGACATTACGTAATACACTAAGGTTTTCTTTACCTTTCGTATAAGTCAGTAAATTTAATTCATGACGTTGTAATAATGGTCAATAATATATTCACAAGAGAAACAATTAAAAATGAAAATTGTGTTTATTTGACATTTTCAACCAAAGTTACATCAGAACACAATAGCTATCTATGATGTGAGTTTCTAACTTGAAACTGATAAACCAATAGGAAGGTAGTTGGTGAACAGCACACACCTCAAAATGTTGAGCTATTAGAAACCCTTTCTCTGTGGAGACCCCATCTCCCCAGTGGCTCTGTATTCTTACTTACAATTCAAAAGTCTAATAGATCGTCGTGTAAATTAGTGCTTAATTATAAACAAACGAGTAAAGGATTAGTGGAAATGAGCGTTATGATGTGACGGTTAATCTCACTATTTCTTAGTAAAAAAGTAGCCCAAGAGTCGGCAGTGGGTGGTGATGACTAGCTGCCTTCCCTCCAGTCTTACACTGATAAATTAGGGACGGTTAGCGCTGGTAGCTCTTGTGTAGCTTTGTGCGAAATTCTAAACAAAACAAACAAATAAGTGACGTTTTCGGTCGTAATCCCAAGGTTCGGACAGCTTGAAAGAGCTTAAGTCTACTATCTATGGAATTAGTTGAGAGTTTAGTTATAAAGTAACGATTGAAAATCTAGAGTGAAGTGATATGCTTTTGCTCATCTACAAAATCATTTTTCAATATAGAGAATATGCTTTTATATCATAACAACTGAGCTGAAAAAATGAAAATATGCACGTTTTCAATGAAGAAATATACATTGATTTTTTATTTAATATAATTAATTTAGGGCTTCGATATATTTCTTTGTATTGGTTTATAAACACTTCACAATAATACAAAAGGATTATATCGTACGTGTTGTAACAGCGGAGAAAGAACATTTTTTTTTCTATTGAACGTAAAACTGTGAAATTCAGAGGTTTAAGAGCGAGCCATTTATAGAAAGAAAAGTTGTTACAAACCTGATAAGGTTCTTCACTAACACGAAATCAGAAGAAAAAAAAAATCTTTACATTACTTTATTTTTCAAATACCATTAGTGGTTTTATTGTTAGACGAAAAAATTAGTGGAAGAAAGGTCATTGTTTGTGTAGTGTAGAGATCACAGAACACTGGAGCAGCACCTCTGAATAGTGGCACGTTTTGGTAATAACAGTAAAAGATACAAGTTTGAGATGGAGAGGTACAGTTCAACGTGCGTGTTGTAGGCTTTAACACCTAACACCAAATTGGCCACAAGGATAAGAATCGTGATCTACAGCGAACCCGCCCTTCGCTGTCAAATAGAAGCAAGGTCTGTTATTTGTATCCAATATTTGATCAGGAATCGATAGAAGGACCTTCTGTTTTGGCAGAAGGGGCTCTTAACTAAAACACACGTTATAGCCGCCACGGATTTCTGTAGAATAATCAGATTAAATAGCCAAGTCTCCTGATTTCTCCCTGCTTTGTGGGAAACGGTGTCCCTGAGAACACTCCATATGACACGCCAGTTCGAGCAAACATATCCATTAGGCCTTATCAAGAATCCATTAAAACTAAAGATGGAAGGACAGAGTTAACGTAACGGAGCAGAGGTTACGTGAGGTCTTATAACAAACACATCACGCGAGCTTTTACCCGCTTAAGCGCTCTATATGCATACGGGAAATAGAAAAATAAAAAAAAACAACAGTCAAATTGAGTTTCCTTTGAAGAAATAGAGACGCTTATAATAAAGACATCACTACTGATTGTTACTTATTTTGTTCCTGGGATTATTTGGAAATCTTTGCCTTTTTACGATGAGTTACAAGCAAAAAACAACCAAACAAAAAGTTTATAAGTACTTGAGTAATTCAAAATGCTATGAAAAATACTCCGAATCTAACTTAAGAACTCACTCCGAATCTAACTTAAGAACTCACTCCGAATCTAACTTAAGAACTCACTCCGAATCTAATTTAAGAACTCACTCCGAATCTAACTTAAGAACTCACTCCGAAACTAACTTAAGAACTCACTCCGAATCTAACTTAAAAACTCACTCCGAATCTAACTTAAGAACTCACTTTTAACACGCAAAGTTTTATTGTTATTATTTTCTTCCAATAACGAGTTTATTGGATCGAGTTAGGTTAATTCCCCCTGTATGTTTGTTTGTTTTGAATTTCGCACAAAGCTATTCGAGGGCTCTCTGTGATAGCAGTCTCTAATTTAGCAGTGTAAGACTAGAGGGAAGAAAGCTAGTCATCACCACCCACCGCCAACTCTTGGGATACTCTTTTACCAACGAATAGTGGGATTGACCGTCACATTATAACGCCCCCACGGCTGAAAGGGCGAACATGTTTGGCGCGATGGGGATGCGAACCCGCCACCCTCAGAATACGAGGGTCACGCCTTAACACGCTTGGCCATGCCGGGTCATAATTCCCCATCTAAACACAACAATAACAACAAACAAGTCAGTTACAGATCAAGACATCACACGAACATTCGCGGCAAAACTTGGTTGCGTTAAATTTGAGTGTCGGTGATATACTGAATACTCTCCTGAAACCGAAGGTTGAAACTTTTTTTGACTGCTTGTAATGCATATTTATTGAAACCACAAAGTGTTCGTTCACCATCTTGTTTAATTGGGTTTCCTGGATTTCACTATTAAATTGAGACGTTTATAAATTCTGAACGAACGATGGTAGAACACTAGAGCTCAAAATGAAGTGCACAGATGATTCGAATAGCAACGTGTTACTCACTCTGGTTTCTTTATTAGTCGAATTTCGAGCAAACTTAACCTTCTCTGAGCTAGCCGTCCCTAGTTTTGAAGAGACAGGCCAGAGGGTTGACAGTTTTTGAGCCACTCTTTACCAACGAAAAGTGGGATTGACCATCATATATTACGTTCCAGTGGATGAAAGAGCGAGCTAGTTTGGAGATGGGATTCAAACCCACGAAATGGATTACAAGTGGAGCTCCATAACCACCAAGTCACAGAAGACCTCATATTCTCTCTCAAAAGATGTCTTTCAATGCTTTGAATATTTAACCACAAAACGTTGTATTTACAGTGATATCGAAAACAGTGTATATTTATTCAAATGCATACTATTGACTAGAACACTTTAGACTATAGTAATATTTGTGTGCCATCCCCGGACATCACAATGCTCCCCCAGTGTTTCATCTGTCCCAAAAGGTATGCACAGTAATGTGCGCTTTGTAGCATAACTTCTCGTGCATTAAGGGCGCTGTCAGCGCATCATGACCCGGCATGGCCAAGTGGGTTAAGGCATTCGACTCGTATTCTGAGAGTCGCCGGTTCGAGTCCCCATCGCACCAAACATGCTCGCCCTTTCAGCCGTAGAGGCGTTATAATGTGACGGTTAATCCCATTATTCGTTGGTAAAATAGTAGCCCAAGAGTTGGCGATGGGTGGTGATGACTAGCTGTCTTCCCTCTAGTCCTACACTGCTAAATTAGGGACTGCTAGCACAGATAGCCCTCGAGTAGCTTTGTGCGAAATTAAAAAAACAAACAAAACACAACGTAGACCCTACGTAATTACTGACTTAAGTCCGCACTCTATATAAAAGATAACCCATCGACGAATCTGATTCTGGGTTGTCTGTTCTGATTCTCTCCAAGTGACTTCTCTTTGGTTTTGCCTCTTCGTCAACTGTTCTAAGGTCTGCCTCTCTTTTGGTTACCATATTGTTTCCACGTCAGAGACTGCCTGGTGATATTGGATGCTGTAAGGTGTATTTTATTTAACCCTACTTTCTGCATCGTATTTCCTAGCCAACAGACTCTTGGTAAGCCCTGTACCCTAGATCCTTATTACTGGTTATGTTAAGCCGTTAGATGCTTAGAATATTACGAAAGTAGCTGTTAACATATTCCTGAAATTTATGTAGAGTTGTTTTCGTGACATTTCATGTTTCTCATCCGTAAAAATTCATTGGAATTAAAAATTCTGATTTTGTGTTACTTTGTGTTACTTTTGTGTTACTTATTGTTACTTTTTGTGTTACTTATTGTTACTTTTTGTTACTTATTGTGTTACTTTTTGTTATTTTTTGTGTTACTTAATGTTATTTTTTGTGTTACTTTTTGTTACTTTTTGTGTTACTTATTGTTACTTTTTGTGTTACTTATTGTTACTTTTTGTGTTACTTTTTGTTACTTTTTGTGTTACTTATTGTTACTTTTTGTGTTACTTATTGTGTTACTTTTTGTTACTTATTGTTACTTTTTGTGTTACTTATTGTTACTTTTTGTTACTTTTTGTGTTACTTATTGTTACTTTTTGTGGTACTTATTGTTACTTTTTGTGTTACTTATTGTTACTTATTGTGTTACATTTTGTTACTTATTGTGTTACTTTTTGTTACTTATTGTGTTACTTATTGTTACTTTTTGTGTTACTTTTTTTGCTTTGGAATTTTTAATGTTTCTTAAAGCTTTTCAGCTCTATCCTTGGCTTCTATTTTAATACTGCCCATCTTGTGAATAACACTACCTAAGTAGGTAAAGGTGTTAACGTTTCCCAAAGGTTCGGTTCCTAGGAAACTGAGCTGTCGTTGGTTTGGTTATAGTCCATCAGCTTGGTTTTACCTATGTTAACATCTAGTTCTATTTTGGCCGAGTTGTTTTCCAAGATGGTGCCTTCATTTTACATCTGACTGTGCGAAAGAAGAACCATTTTGTTGACAAACTCCAGATCACTCATTTGGGTTCACATTTTCCATTCTATCCTGTTTCTTTTCTCCTACCTTGTCTGCCAATAACATGAAAAGGAGAGTTGACACAAAATTGTATCCCAAAACTAAAACTATTCCGATACTTCAAAATACGGCCGTAATTACAATGGAAGAAAAAATAATCTTAGATATAAAAATGACACTATCTACACCCATCATACGGAAACTGGTACTGAATCTTTTGTTCCTGCGCGGATACTTATTTATAAATCTGAGGTCACATAACTTGTTTCACAGAACTTATTATAACTTTTAGTCAACACTTAGTAATACATATATATATATATATTACTGTTTTATAAGATGTCTTTTCATACCATTAATTTTACCTGTTTCGCTTTTTTTATTTGTTTCATCTAGAGCATCACCATCATCACCACTTATTTCTTTATAAAGCTAGCAGATGTCTTTGAAACAATTCAGTCTCCTATATTCAGTGATGAATAGGAAGGTATACATTGTTGGGTCAACCCAGTTCCTTGAATTAGAGCGGGGTCTATCCAATGTGATTGTCTAGTGGACCGTTAAAAAGCGTCTTTTTTATTCCATTTATTATTTCAATAAGGAAAATTCTCTGCATATGTTTTCAAACAAAGGGGGCACTGTAATACAGTGTCAGTAAAAATGTTTGGTTTTCAATGCAATTGATACATCTAGTAAAACAGAGATTTCAGGTTTGCTAATTTGCAGCTGGGATTTTTTTCCGTTGGATGCCACCATTCTGCTTCCAAAGTTCTCGCTGATTGACACTTGTCGTTTTTATAAGAAGTGTCGTAGAAAAGTGATATTCGATTTTTTTTCATCTCCTACTCCAATAGTTGAAATGTGTCTTACAACCAGTGGACAGAAGAGGTTTCTTTATTTCGTGTAATTTCCCAAAAAAAGAAATATTTTTGTTCTTGGTGAGTTTCCTCTCAGATTGGTTATTAAGACTCGTACACACTGCTGGTCAAAATCTTAAGACCGATGAACATAAAGAAAAGTCTCCGGATTTACAACCCTAAAATCAGGGGTTCGATTCCCCTCGGTGGGCTGAGCAGATAGCCCTTTGTGGCTTTGCTATAATAAAAACACACAAACACACACACACATAAAGAAAAAATATATATTTTGCGTTGTTAGACTCAACCACTTATTTGAGTTGAGCTTTGAAAGATGAAAATAAGGAAAGGAAAAATAAAAATAAAAAACTTTTTTAGCATTTAATAGGGAAAATGTGAACACTATGAAATTAGCCTAAATACTAGTTGGTCAAAAGTTTAAGACCATACTGAAACGAAGCGTTAATCGGTAAACACGTAACGAAATTTAGTCATTTGTGTTCAAGCATTAGCGTTGTCAACATCTCCTGTGTTACATTGGGTAAAAACATGGCAAAGGCTAAAAAGTTGAACGTGGGAGAAATGTCGAGCTGCAAAAGCAAAGTCTCTCTCAACGTGTCATCGCTGGTGAGATTGGGTGTAATAAAACTGCTGTTACAAATATCTTAAAAAGATCCTAAGGGATACGGAACGAGGATTTCAAGTGGTCGGCCCAATAATGTTTCACCGCCGTTGAGCAGGAGGACTCGACGGGTTGTCCGGCAAGACACCAACCGATAGTTGAACCACATTAAGGCCCTTACGGACGCATAATGCAGCTCAAGAACAATAAGACGGTATCTACGAGAGAAAGGCTTTAAAAACCGTAAACGTCTTCAAAGGCCACGCCTCCTTCCACAACACAAAACAGCTCGGTTAAACTTTGCTGAGAAGCACCAAACATGGGACGTAGAAAAGTGGAAAAAAGGTTTTGTTCTTTGATGAGAAAAAATTTAACCTGGATGGTCCAGATGACTTCCAACTTTACTGGCACGATAAGGATATCCCACCCGAGACATTTTCTACACGACACAGTGGAAGAGGTTCCATCATGATCTGGGGGAACATTCTCCTTCGATGGAACATTGGAGCTTCAGGTTATACAGGGGCGTCAAACAGTAGCTGGCTACACTAGCATGTTGGAGAGGCCATCCTTATTGACTGAAGGCCCTCGCTTGTGTGGAAATGACTGGACCTTTCAGCAGGACAACGCTGCAATCCGCAATGCCCGCAAGACAAAGGACTTTTACATGGTGTTAGCCCGAACTGAACCCCATTGAGCCTCCATGTTTGGAGGTGGATGGCAAGGAAAGTCTATAGAAATGGACGTCAATTCCAAACAGTGGATGATCTTCGTGAAACCATCTTCACCACTTGGAATAACATTCCAGCCAGCCTTCTGCAAACACTTATATCGACCATGTCAAACGAAAGTTTGAAGTTATTTGCAATGACGGCCGTGCAACTCACTACTGAGACCTTTTGTTGGGCATTTCCTACCCTGTATGGGACTTCTTTTGGTATGGTCTTAAACTTTTGATCAGTTAGTATTTAGGCTAATTTCATAGTGTTCACATTTTTTCTATTAAATGCTAAAAAAGTTTTTTATTTTTATTTTCATCTTTCGAAGCTCTACTCAAATAAGTGGTTGAGTCTAACAACGCAAAATGCATATTTTTTTTCGTTATGTTCATTGGCCTTAAGATTTTGGCCAGCAGTGTATTAAATTTGTGTGTGTGAGTGTTTTCTTGTAGCTAAGCCACATTGGGCTATCTGCTGAGTCCACCGAGGGAAATCGAACCCCTGATTTTACAGTTGTTAATCTTGGTGTCGATATTACATTGTAGGAATTGTAAAACATTTTTGATTTTCTTGTAACGTAATCTAAAAAAAACAATTATTTTGATATATATATATATAGTTTGACTTTTATATACACGCATACGTCAAATGAAAGCACAACAGACCAAGTTAATCTTAAAGTTACTGATCAGCTCAGTTTCAGTAAAACATCTAAAAGTACGTTGACACTTTGTATTTAATATTTCTCCATAGCTGATAGTTTTATGCCTTAGTTTTGTATCAGCTGAAACATCGTGAATTATAGTCCCATTTTTCATGATAAAGTACAAGTTCAGGACATCGTATTAAAATAGACTGAGAAACTGGCAAATGCATGTTTTAATGATAGCTTTGGCAAGCTAGAAAAGGGCAGTCTCATTCTTACAGCCAATTGACCACACGTACTGAGCTAGTGGCTACGTCCTTATAACAAAGCTGTTCATGCAGTGTAACCTCTAGATCAGTACTTCTCAGCCCATGTAAACACCTCCAGGTCAATGCTACTCCCATTTCGGATGAAATCGGGCAAGTTCATTAAATGAGACACCAATAATAGAAAACTGAAGGGAAAATGAGGACGTTTGACTCGTGATTTGAAAATCGCGGGTCCAAATCCCTGTCTCACCAAACATGATCGCGCTTTGAGTAGTTGAGGAATTATAATACGATGGTCAAACAGACTGTTATTTGATAAAAAGAGCAGCCCACAATTTGGAGGCGAGTGGTGATTACTAGCTGCTTTCTCTCTAATACTTTCCTGCTAAATTAGGGACGACAAGTTCAGATAACTCTCGTGCAGCTTTGCGCGAGCTTTCAAAACCAAACCATACTCAATCCATCCTACTTTTGTGATTCCGACTCAGTAGGTTTCTGGTCCTAGTAAAAAAGAATGATTTTTCTTATTAGTTAGGCTTAACGCCGTCAATATTGGTTTATATACAACAGTTTTACAAACTTACGAACTATATTGAGTTTTCTATCTGGTCTAGTACTTATAATTTTAATGAGACCCTGGACCACGACGAGCACATTAATTCTGAATTTGTATTGTTACACCTCGCTTAAGCTAGCTAGATTGGTTGGTCTCTCGTCATTGACTTTTTCAGAGGAAGATATTTAATGTCTTCCTAGAAATACTAACGTTTAAAGTTAACTCACTGAAATTGAACGGTTTGTAATGTTCGAAACCATTAAACGTCCCTGATCAAATTCTGTAATTTCCGATTGATAGGCGTTAATCATAATTGTAGCTTCCGAGGCTTATAGTATACTGACTGAAGCTGACCAATAATATAAAACTGTCTCTTGGCGTCTCGTGTTGACTTATTTTTATATATCCACACGATATTCTCGAATTTTAAACAATGTTCGAAAACGTGTTGATTTTTGCTCTCAAGAATCTTTCACACATTTAGAGAACAGGCGCTACTTGCATAATACACATCCAACAATGTACGTCACAAGCATAATAACAAATATAGGTTATAAACTAAATATATAACAATAAATACCTTACACTAGTTAGGCTTAGCTTCGTTGATTTGGTTATCTTATCGGTATGAGGATCAAAAGAATGATGTTTATTGCGTATATTCTGCTGTGATCACTTAATAAAAATGTCGGTAAATCCCATTATTCGGTTCAAAGAGCCCGATAAAAGTCCTTGTAGCGTCTGTTACTGCCTCTCCCCCTCCTGCTGATAAATAGCTCAAAGTTGGGGCAAAGTTGCACTTGAACCTTAACAGGTCCACGAGGTTCAGATTGAAAATTTCAAGTTCCCCTTACTACTTCTGCTTCACAATCAATCCGAATGGAATAAGAATCACCCTAAGTTATCGTGGTTCATAACTTCTTTGTTCATTTCAACTTTCGGCAGATTGCCTGATGTGGTTTTGGGATACGAAAACATACAAACGTTTCAACCTACTGCAAGACAAATTAATACTAACTTCCTATGCTTTAATAGAGCTTTAATTCTTTTTTGTCGCGTCAGTAAGGGTTTATCATTATTATTTTCGAATAGCGTGTAACAAATTAACCTCACAGGTAAAGGGTAAACAATCTTCAGTCGCAATACCCTATCAGGAAGGCTCAGCACTACCGGAGCTAATAATGCTACAAATCGGGTTTCGATACCCATAGAAGTGACAGCGCACACAGTTCACTTTGTAGCCATGTACTTAACAAGAAACAAACCTGTAATATAAGCGTGTTCTGTAAATTCTTTACTCTTTACTCGGTTTATATGATTTGTTGAAATTCGTTCATAGCTACGTAAGAGATACCTGCACTAGCTGTTCCCAAGTTTGAAGACTAGAAGGAAAGTTAATACAACCAACCGGTCAGTTTGGACTACTCTTTGCTAATCTCACCAGACTTAGTACAGTTTAGGTGTAGCATTCCAGTGATGTATGGTGATCCTACAAAGAGCAAATAAGTCATTTGATCTCGGAAATCAGTGGTGAAAATCGATCTTTTCTCACATGATTTGTCAACTAAATTTAGTTACGCCCTCCAACAGCCTTGCGGGAAATGAATTAACTTGTGTACATGGTTAATAAAGATGGTCTAAAAACTGGAATCGAACTCCGCTGATTTACTCGAACGTAAATGTGCCAGTATTTGTGCACATTGATCATAAATGTAAACCAGTAACTTGCAAGAAAACACTTTAAAAAAGGGCAAATTTGTACATAAACCAAAACTGGGTTTGCTTTGGTATGTTTTGAATTTCGCGCAAAGCTACACGAGGGGTATCTGCGCTATCCGTCCCTAATTTTGCAGTGTAAGACTAGAGGGAAGGTACCCATTCATTACCATTCACCGCCAACTCTTGAACTAATCATTTACCAACGAATAGTGCAATTGGCCGTCACATCATAACACCCCCACGGCTGAAAGGGTGAGCATATTTGGTGGAATGAGGATTCGAACCCGCAATCCTCATATTAAAAATTAAATTCCTTAACCATCTGGCCATGCTGGGCCCCAAAACTGGGAGTTCAAAGTTTCAATTTTTGGTGTTATAAGAACGTTTGTTTATGGTGTAAATATGACCTTTATACACCAGTGTGCACTCCATAACTAAAATAATATAGTCTTAATGTGCTTTGAATGAATTTTTCTGTAGTTAGCTTTTGATCTTTTGTCGCTGTTCTTGAATCAGAGCTGACAATGGACCTATTAATACCAATATATTTTGTGTGATACTCAGACAGAATAAAACCATCCCATAATACTTAAATGTCTAACTAAACCCTGAATTAGCATAAATATAACAAGAGTCAAATGTTTGTGTTTGAAACGTTCAAACTTCGAACACACATAACACATATTTAATTGACAAATAAAATGCTGTTTAAATAGTCAAGGAGTAGAGAATTGAATAGAAATGTTCTGTGTCTACCACGAATATTGAAACGTGGTTTGTTCTGTTATAAGTCATCAGACTTTTCACTGAAAGGTACTGAAACTAATGTGATAGTTTTGGTAAACTATGATTGTAGCTACATCGTTTCTCCATATTCTCTTTCTGTGAGTAAAGAGCAGTTTCAAACGTTGTTGTTGCTCTTACAAAAGAGTGTCTTCTCTCAACTGTTTCTTTCGTATAGCGCAGAGAGTTTCTACAATGTTTAGTTTATGTTTCTTTAATAACTAGTTTCATACAAAACAGTATCAATTTTCATTATAAAGTTCTCTAAACTAGAGGTGTTGATGGATAGTTCCACAGCAACTAAATACAATCCAGTGTTGGTACATGTGATAACTGAATATTATCTCTTTGGTGTGAATACAGTAACTGAATATCAGCCAGTGGTTGTGTATGGAATAATTGAATGTTATTTAGTTATGGTCTCAAGAATAACTGAATGTCGTATAACGTTGGTAGATATAATAATTAAATATTAGACAGCTGTGATGTACGCAGTAACTGAATATTAACCAGTGGCTGTGAATATAGAAGATGAACGTTAGATAGTGGTGGTGGATACAATTATCCAATGTTAGTGGATACAATATATTAGTCAGGGGGTGGTAGTTACAGTAAATGAGTGTTAGCCAGTTTGCTGATCGTGTAACACTTGTTTTCAAAATCAAAGATTCAGATAAGATAAAGACGTCATAAAAATTTAATTATTTTAAAATAAATGTTCTCAAAAGTAATTTCATTCCGTTTTGAAGAACCAACTTCAAGTGATGTGCACGTGCACGGAAGGAGTCATTTATCTGGTATATACAATTTTACAATCAACCCCCAACCAAATAATATTAACAAAATACACAACCAACTTTAGAATCAACCCTTCAACCAAGTAATATCAGCAAATCGCACGAGTGAAGGACGGGACGAGCTGTACAACCAACCCCTCCCTCAACCATGGCTTCTTCAACCGATTATTCCCAGATTTTCGTTATGCTTCTTACACTTTTGCCCCTAAGTGGCTCAGCGGTCTTAGTACACTGGAATCCGGGTTTCGATACCTGTGTTGTGGATAGCACAGATACCCCATTGTGTAATTTTGTGCTTATTTCAAAATAACAATTCTAGACTTTTTTTCCTCAACAGCAAGAAACGTTTTAATAAAAGCAATCACGCGTCTTGTCCTTTTATGATTTATTTTAACACAATTTCGTAGTAGGAAATATTCACTTTTCTCGTTTACTTCTTCGTCAGTGTCGGGCTAATTTTCCCCACGTCGCCGTGAACTGAAGTTTACTTTAATTTTCTGTTTTCGTGTGGCCCGGCATGGCCAAGCTAGTTAGAGGGTTCGACTCGTAATCCGAGAGTTCGAATCCCGGTCGCATCAAACATGCTCGCCCTTTCAGCCGTGGGTGCGTTATAATGTTACGGTCAATCCCACTATTCGTTGATCAAAAGAGTAGCCCAAGAGTTGGCGGTGGGTGGTGATAACTAGCTGCCTTTCCCCTAATCTTACACTGCTAAATTAGGGACGTCTAGCGCAGATAGCCTTCGAGTACCTTTGCGCGAAATTCTAAAACAAACAAACAAACTTTTCTTGTGCCCTAAGACTTTTTTTCTTCTATCCATCATTTAGACTATAATTTAGTGCATAGAAATGTATTTAAATCTTGAGCCAATAAACAAAGAGAGAGAGAACAAAAGAGAAAGCCCGAATTTTTACAATATGGTTTGTTTGTCGTACAACACGGCTCTCACTTCCCTCGTATTTGTTCTAAAACCTATTATATTCAAGAACTATCCACAACGCTTGAGCCCACCAACACAGCCGAAGGGGCTTGCCGAAGACGACTCTATCGACCCTGTCTATTGTCTGTTTCAATGTCGTCAGACACGGAGAGAGGATGTCGCGGGGCGAGCGAACACTGTAGCAGCGTACGTTTACCAAAGTCGAGAAAATTCTATTGATTTCAGAGTACATAACCCCCGAGCTAAGAGAACACTTCAATAACACACCTTTCGCCACGTAGATAGATCAAGTTTAGGTCTGTAGCTACTGATCGGTCCGGATGTTTGCTACGGGAAACGTTAACTTATCATCTTCCGTATGGAGTGCTTCGGGCTGACGGCATGAGTTCTTGTGCAGCCGGAAATCGAATATGATGGGGACCAGAGGCGTTAAATTGCGTCAAGATCAAACGGAAAGAGACAGCTTGCAATAAACCGAAGGCCCGAGTTTTTAGCAAGGTACAGCTGTACACAAATCTCCAGGTTTGTTTGTTTTTATCATATAATAAGTTTTTTTTTTTTTTATCAGCCGAGAGTTTAGAAATTCTGTGGCTTCTTCGCATCAAAATATTCATATTTCTAACTGATTCCCCATTGATTTGTATAAAAATACGTCAACCAATTATAAAAAGGCTTTCAAAAAGGCTCACACCAAAACACAGAACATTTATTCAGCTACCGTCTTCCGAAGATCCGATAAAGAAAATATCGAACTTTGGCTATCAGTACAATCAATACGAGACTTTTAAAGAACTATCTCAGTCTTCAAACGATAAATACACCTCAATGTATTAAATCACACCTCAGAAGAAGAAAAATATTTTGAAAAGTTTCGGGTGGTGCTACCTATAGTGGCTCATCGATAGCTCTGAGGCCTTACAACGCTAAAAATCGGACTTCGATACCTGAGAACAGACATCCGATTGTGTAGTCGTGCACTGAGCAACAACCAGACCAACTAAAAACAACTAGTCACCAATCTCGACAGGATGGATTTTTCTACAATCGACGCGGCATGGCTAGGTGGTTAGGGCGCTGGGCTCGTAATCTGGGCATCAGAAGTTCAAATCCCCGTCACACCAAACATGCTCGCGCTTTCAGCCGTGGGGGCGTTATAATGGGACTGTCAATCCCACTATTCGTTGGTAAAAGAGTATCCCAAGAGTTGGCGGTGGGTGGTGATGACTAACTGCCTTTCCTCTAGTCTTACACTGCTAAATTAGGGACGGCTGGCACAGATAGCCCTCGAGTAGCTTTGTGCGAAATTCAAAACAAACCAACAAACAAATCAAACCAGAAAATTGAATTACATGTATTATATAAAGCTATATCAGACGAACGAATGATAAAAACCTCGCTTTCATTACAAAGTAACAATCGTCCTTCTGAAACGGTAAGTGTTAGAGAAAATATTCCATCAATCGCGAAATCGTAAAATTGTGTTGCTTCGTGATAGGATAATTTATTTTCTGTTGGGATTTCTTTATTTGAGCAAAGCTCCAGATGGATGCCATCCTCAATTCTGAACTGCGAGTCCAGAGGGAAAGCAGTTAATTAACGACACCCACCGCCAGCGTTTCGGCTACTCTTATTTGATCGAATATCGGGATTTGACCAGTCGCTTTCACAACTTATCATGTCTCCAAAGTGTGGATTACACTGATATATTAATCACGAAGCTAACGATTCAAAGTCAGAACGTGATAGCCACTAGGCCACACCCAGCCGTACAAAAACAAAAAGACGTGAAACGTCATAGAATATCGGTAATTTGCATATTGGTATTAATTAAGAATTTTATGATGAATTTTCTGTCGTTAAGGTTTGGTTTGAACTTCGCGCAAAGTTACACGAGAGCTATCTATGCTAGCCGTTCCTAATTTAGCAGCGTAAGACTAGCGAGAAGGCAGCTAGTCATCGACATCCACCGCCAACTCTTGGACTACTCTTTTACCAACGAATAGTGGGATTGACCGTCACATTATAACGCCTCAACGGCTGAAAGGGGGAGCATGTTTGGTGTGACGGGGATTCGAACCCACGACACTCAGATTACGAGTCGAATGCCTTGACCACCTGGTCATGCCGGGGCCCACTCTGTCTTTAAATAGCTTAATTCAATATGGCTAATGAACAACTCGTGCACATTCAACTTTTGAACAACTTGTTAAGCTGTACAAACCTTAACGTTTATTGTACAGCCCAAAGCTAAATAATGGGCTATCTCTGCTTCGCCCACAGCGAGTATCGAAGCCCGAATCTTAGTTGTATGGGCCCCCAGAGAGTTCGGGGCATACATAGGATTGAGATATTTGCATGCGCTATTTATAATGTATGGAAACCCGTTAGAGAATTCAATTACGGTGGCTAAGAAACACCTAGCGGAGAGAATCTCATAAATGAATACGTGGAGGTTAAGAGACCTCGTTCAGGTTTTAATTTATCTTTAACACCCTACAGATTGGAGGGAACGCTCGACTTACAACCTGCGGATTGCGGGCTCTAATCTAGGGGCGTTATAATGTAACAGTCAATCCCACTATTCATTGGTAAGAGAGTAGTCCAAGAGCTGATGGTAGGTTGGTGGCCTTCATTCTAGTTTTTCACTGCTAAATTAGGGACGATTAGCGCAAATAGCCCTTGTGTAACTTTGCGCCAAATTCATAACAAGCCCAAATCCAGATTATAATATTTGTTTTAAAATAACTCTTACGTTAACGAATAGTGGTTATTTCATTCGCTACCAATGTTATTACATCGGTCATTCGATAACATAACAGCATTATTATTTTATTATTAGGTTGATAAAACAACACCGAACTTTTACGCTGTCCATTGAAGACCGTGATTATTTTGTACGATTATGTGAAACCTAAGTTATAATTGTCACGACAAACAATCCGTTCTTCAATATAACTTTGGGTTCAACTATGCAGTTTCGCTAAGTGTCTTGACAGTTCTGGCTGTGCTAAGAGTTAACGCTTCACAGTGTGGCGCCCTCTGGAAACGTCGTGGGGTGCGTGATAGGAGTGGTGATTGTATCTCATTATTCGGTGAAACTGGTAATCCAGAAATAAATAGTGGTTAGTGTTTGTGTGTGTTTGTTTATAACAAAGACACATCGGGCTCTCTGCTGTGTCCACCAAGGGGAATCAAATACCTGATTATAGCGTTGTAGATCCGAAGACTGTTCTACAGGGAGACCTGTGTGGCGGATGTTTAAAGTTGGAAATGACTGTTTATCTACAGTTTTTGGTACAACTATGCGCAAAAATCATGAAATAAACAAACAAATAAAAACTAATAAAGTCAATCGATTTACGTACTTTACCGTTTTTTATATATCATATCAAAAGAAAGAAATTATGGAAGCATTTTTATTTATTATTAAAAGACTCTTATAGTCGGACTCTTACTTGTCAGCTCACCAGACTCTATAGCCACTTGAACCAATTACAGGCGTCGCTCAGGCTGGTAAAATATGACGTCATTTCCTCTTTCTGTGGATCTTAGGCGTTAAGGGTAGTTATGATAGTCATATATTAAACATTTATACATTGATTCCATGCGAAAAACTACGCATTGAAGGATTTAGATTGTATTTTTTTAGAGAAAAACAAACACCCGCACAACCACAAAAAACCGTAATAACACCGTTTCACTATCACCGGCTCATTCAGCAACTGAGAGCACATTCCTCTATACGGACAAACACCACAGATGAAAAGCTATTTATACAACTAAAATGAGTGTACACTAGTCAATTTTCTGTCATACTGGTTAAGGACTTATTAACACAAGGTGAACCTAAGTCAAGTATAGTGAAAATTGAAAGTAGAAATGTATAGAAAGAAATAAACCTAATCGAACCCTTATGTGCAAAAATAACCTAGGTAAGTCTCAATGCTCTAGTCCAGGATTCTGTTATAATGTATCGTATTGGGAGAATTTCGTACGAGTTGGAGAATATACTAAGTTTGACTGAGAACTGGTATTCGGGTTGTTGGTTTCTGGTCTTTGATTTGTCAGTGTCTCTACTTTTGGTTTATTTTGATCATCAGCAAGACTGCGGTATGGACTTTCAACGCTATCATCCGATGTTCGATTGTGGCTTCGCTCTAATGCCGTGGAAGCTACTCAAGGATTGTCTGTGCTTGTCGCCCATCATTTTGAAGTGATCAACTAGAAGGATACAACTACAACACATCAATCACTCCCATCTCTTACGTTAATCTTTGCCAGCGAAAAGTGGAATTAACCGTCACATTATAGCGCCTCTATCGCTGAAAGGGCGACAATGTGCCAGGATTGGATTCCATTTCGCGACCCTCAGATTGCGAGTCGAGTGTCACGACCACCAGGCTAATATTTGTTTGTATAATCCTCCATGTGGTCGACATTACACATTCGACCTCTAATTGGTTTACACGTGATGTCATATGATTTGCAGCGTGTAACTTTATCATCCTATCATCAGCAAGTTACCAATTTGTTTTTTCCTGTTGTTGACTTCTGGCCCAAATATTGCACAATACTGAGCTTCTGCAAACAGAAAAAATAAAGGCTGAAATCATTCATTTGGTAAAATATAGAATGGAACCCAATATTAATTAACTGCAATGTTTATAATATGTTTCTCCCCCCCCCTGGTACAGCGATAAGTCTACAGATTTGCAACGTTAAAATTAGGGGATCGGTTCACGTCAGTGGACACAGCAAATAGTCCTATGTGGCTTTGCTAAAGGAAAGCCACATACACACTCACACACATATTGTGGTACGGACCATCGAACCGACAAATAGTTTCGTGCATAAATAGTTTTACAAAATGTCTTTAAAAATTCGATGGGGCTGTATCCTATTAGTAGTTCTGGGGTTAAAAATGCTGTTCAAAGTTGGGTGTGAAATGAAGAAATTTAAAAGTTTTGGTGTTATTTTACTACCTTTGTCTCTTTAACATATTAATGTTTATAGAAAAAATTGGTACATCTATTTTTTACTGTCTCTGGAATTTCTATTTGTAAGACTCTCTTTTATTGGTTAACTTTCGTCTTCTACGAAGTACAGTATCAAGAAATTTCAATAATCTAATCTAGTTTTGTAGAGGGCGCACTTCATGGATACCTCCTAATGGCGGCCATAGAGTGTGAAGATGGATAAAAGTTAAAATTAGTCTTCTGTTAAACCTGTAGCAACTTCAGGCAACTGAGAACTCTTTACATACTAGTATGATAAACACTAACGGGATTTATGGATAAATTAACCGTTTTTTTTTGTCAACAGGTATACAATACATAGAACTAAGCTTTTCCTGTTCTGTGCGTTGTTGCCAAATGGATACTTTGTTAGCAGGTATACAATGAAAAACGCTAGGCTTATCTTGTTCCGTACACTGAAAACACTTTGGCCAAACAAATGTTTTATTTTTTAGCAAGTGCACAACATACAGAACTACGCCTTTGTAGTTCTTTACATTAAAACACTTATAGACAAACAAATGTCTATACTGACAGGTATATAATAAAAACAACTAAGCCTTTTTTTGTTTTATTTGTTTGTTTTTGAATTTTGCGCAAAGCTACTCGAAGGCTATTTGCGCTAGCTTTCCCTAGTTTAGCAGTGTCAGACTAAAAAGAAGGCAGCTAGTCATCACCACCCACCGCCAACTCTTGGGCTACTCTTTTATCAACGAATAGTGGGTTTGATCTACGTTATAACGCCCCCACGGCTGAAATTGCGAACATGTTTGGCGCGACGGGAATTCTAGCCCGCGACTCTCAGATTACGAGGCGAGTGCCTTAACCACCTGGCTATGCCGGGCCTATTTTGTTGTTTTGTATTTTGAAAAATATTTAACAGGAGCCACAAGAATACTGGGCAGAATAATTAAATACTTTCATTGGAGGTAAAATGGAATATAAAACTACTGTCTAAAAATAATTTTACACAAATTCACCAAGTTGAAAATTGCATTTGAAAAGATAATTTTCTTTCGTAATTTGTTAGACTTTACAAATAAAAAAAAGCCTTATCTTCTGCATAATATATATTTTTTGCTTTTTAAAAACAACAACAATAACAACAGCAGCTTCTACGGACATTACGGGGGTATTCACAATTGTGGAGAGGTATGCATCTCTCAGATACAAATGCTACCTGAAGGGCCCAGTATGGCCAGGTGGGTTAAGGCGTTCAACGCGTAATCTTAGGGTCGCGGGTTCGAATCCCCGTCGCACCAAACATGCTCGCCCTTTCAGCCGTGGTGGCGTTATAATGTTACGGTCAATCTCACTATTCGTTGATAAAAGAGTAGCCCAAGAGTTGGCGGCGGGTGGTGATGACTAGCTGCCTCCCTCTAGTCTCACACTGCTAAATTACGGACGGCTAGCGCAAATAGCCCTCCTGTAGCTTTGCGCGAAATATTAAAACAAACAAGCTACCTAAAGACCTGATCCCCTGGCGGAGATGTCTTTCAAAAACCACTCTTGTCGTTTTGTTCAAAATATGTAACGTAAGCTTCTATTTAGTTTTACGAAATACTCTATTATTTTCTTCACTTATCGATGGTTACGCGAAAAAAGTGACATCGAGTGAACATTATAAAACTCCAAGCTTGGACAAGGTCAAGAGAGTTCAAACACACGCCTTTTATTCCATTCTACCAGTATCCTTTTCCGCCAGTTCTATTTGTTTATAGTTTTGAAATGGAATAGATCTCTTGACCTGCATATCAAACGTAAATACGTCTTTAACCCGTGCTCAAGACAGGAAAAGGAGACCTAGAGACTAGCTGTCCTATCGTCTGGAGAAGGCTCAGTGTCAGTGTTAGCTATCGTCTGAAGAAGGCTTAGTGTCAGTGTTAGCTATCGTCTGAAGAAGGCTTAGTATCAGTGTTAGCTATCGTCTGAAGAAGGCTTAGTGTCAGTGTTAGCTATCGTCTGAAGAAGGCTTAGTATCAGTGTTAGCTATCGTCTGAAGAAGGCTTAGTGTCAGTGTTAGCTATCGTCTGAAGAAGGCTTAGTGTCAGTGTTAGCTATTGTGTGAAGAAGGCTTAGTGTCAGTGTTAGCTATCGTCTGAAAAAGGCTTAGTGTCAGTGTTAGCTATCGTCTGAAGAAGGCTCAGTGTCAGTGTTAGCTATCGTCTGAAGAAGGCTTAGTGTCAGTGTTAGCTATCGGCTGAAGAAGGCTCAGTGTCAGTGTTAGCTATCGTCTGAAGAAGGCTTAGTGTCAGTGTTAGACGGTAAACACTCAGTCATCTCTTGTTCTCATCTTTTAATGTTACTCCTTCCAAGTCTTCCGTTCCACTCGAAATTTTTACTTTTTTTTCCCATAGTTGTCCTTTCATTTGGTATTATTATTATAGACCGAAACGTAATTAAGTCGACCATTTGACAAGTGGTTATGCGACAAAATACTTACAGTTACTCAGTTTGTATAGCCCACGCTAAAAACTTTTAACTTTAAAATCTTATGATTACCTATCTCCACACTGTTAATGTTTTTGAAATTTATTAGTCTATATATATATTGATTTTTGACTTGTTTGCTTTGTCACATAGCTGCAAAATGAACCATCCGTGCTGTGTCTGTTGCAGCAATTGAACACCAAAGTTTAGCTTTATTAGCTCTTTAGTTTATCGTTTATTCACTGAGGGTCACATGTTATCTAAGTCTTAAACTTTATAATAATATCAATTATTTAGAAAACGACAACCAAAGCACCACAGATATAATGTACCATTAATGTTTAACGATTTTTTAGAAGAATAACCTGAAGTGCTAAAAAGAGTTAATAAAAACACAGGTTTAACACAAATGGCAGAATGTGATTTATTACACAGCTTCTAAGTTAAGTGTCCAGTAATGTTGAATATTTAATAATTGCAACTCGACCCCCAAAACTTCTTGAACCGGGCTTTTTTATATATACAAAAACTTTTATATATGTTCATCTTTCTGAAATACTCTCATAAGAGTTTAGATTTGAACAGAGAAATAATTACGAAACTCGTGACTAGTAACACACGCAGTGTTGTTATGTTACACGTATAGAAATAATTCAGATCTACACTCTAAAACATTACATTACAATATGCTTGAAAGAAACAATATCAGAAGGCAGAACACAGTTGGGTTTTAACTTAACCGAGTGATAATTAAAATAATTACTTCGGTAAACAATTTAAGAAATGACTTCTTTTAAAATGTAGGGGGAGCGCGTCATTTAAATTCATGAAATCTTGTAGAACAATGTTTTTCACATACTTTAAACTACGCCATATTATTGTTAGACAAACCAAACAACGTATCACTTTCCATCCATCGGTACCCATATATCAAACTAGGCCAATCATTGTTAGACAAGCCAAACAACGTCTAACTTTCCATCCATCGGTACCCATATATCAAACTAGGCCAATCATTGTTAGACAAGCCAAACAACGTATAACTTTCCATCCATCGGTACCCATATATCAAACTAGGCCTATCATTGTTAGACAAACCAAACACCGTATCACTTTCCATCAATCGGTATCCATATATCAAACTAGGCCTATCATTGTTAGACAAACCAAACAACGTATCACTTTCCATCAATCGGTATCCATATATCAAACTAGGCCTATCATTGTTAGACAAACCAAACAACGTATCACTTTCCATCCATCGGTACCCATATATCAAACTAGGCCTATTATTGTTAGACAAACCAAACAACGTGTCACTTTCCATCCATCGGTACCCATATATCAAACTAGGCCTATCCTTGTTAGACAAACCAAACAACGTATCACTTTCCATCCATCGGTACCCATATATCAAACTAGGCCAATCATTGTTAGACAAGCCAAACAACGTATAACTTTCCATCCATCGGTACCCATATATCAAACTAGGCCTATCATTGCTAGACAAACGAAACAACGTATCACTTTCCATCCATCGGTACCCATATATCAAACTAGGCCAATCATTGTTAGACAAGCCAAACAACGTATAACTTTCCATCCATCGGTACCCATATATCAAACTAGGCCAATCATTGTTAGACAAGCCAAACAACGTATAACTTTCCATCCATCGGTACCCATATATCAAACTAGGCCTATCATTGCTAGACAAACGAAACAACGTATCGCTTTTCGTTTATCGGTACACAAATATCAAACTAGGCCTATCATTGTTAGAGAAACCAAACAACGTATCACTTTCCATCCATCGGTACCCATATATCAAACTAGGCTTATCATTGTTAGACAAACCAAACAACGTATCACTTTCCATCCATCGGTACCCATATATCAAACTAGGCCTATCATTGTTAGACAAACCAAACAACGTGTCACTTTCCATCCATCGGTACCCATATATCAAACTAGGCCTATCATTGCTAGACAAACGAAACAACGTATCGCTTTTCGTTTACCGGCACACAAATATCAAACTAGGCCTATCATTGTTAGACAAACCAAACAACGTGTCACTTTCCATCCATCGGTACCCATATATCAAACTAGGCCTATCATTGTTAGACAAACCAAACAACGTGTCACTTTCCATCCATCGGTACCCATATATCAAACTAGGCCAATCATTGTTAGACAAGCCAAACAACGTATAACTTTCCATCCATCGGTACCCATATATCAAACTAGGCCTATCATTGTTAGACAAAACAAACAACGTATAACTTTCCATCCATCGGTACCCATATATCAAACTAGGCCTATCATTGTAAGACAAACCAAACGACGTATCACTTTCCATCCATCGGTAACCAAACTTCAAGTTTAAGATTTACGTCAAATTAATTCGACGTGATTCTCATAGGCTTGAATAAGCTCAATATTTTGAGGGATTGCATCTTAAAAGAAGCTCGTAAACGTTTTTAGGTGATTATTATTTATTATATTAAACATTATCCACAAAATGTAATAAAGTAGGAGAACTGTTAATTATTTATACATATTTATATTTCTAATGAGATACTTGTCTTACGCTTATCATATTTTTAACAATACATATTATTGAGCATATTAGGGCTTTTCGAAAATTAAAGTAACAGAACGAATCACTGACAACACATTTCACCCCATAACAAGTTAACTGACAACACATTTCACCCCACAACAAGTTAACTGACAACACATTTCACCCCATAACAAGTTAACTGACAACACATTTCACCCATAACAAGTTAACTGACAATACATTTCACCCCATAACAAGTTAACTGACAACACATTTCACCCCATAACAAGTTAACTGACAACACATTTCACCCCACAACAAGTTAACTGACAACACATTTCACCCCACAACAAGTTAACTGACAACACATTTCACCCCATAACAAGTTAACTGACAACACATTTCCCTCCATAACAAGTCAACTGACAACACATTTCACCCATGACAAGTTAACTGACAACACATTTCACCCCATAACAAGTTAACTGACAACACATTTCCCTCCATAACAAGTCAACTGACAACACATTTCACCCATGACAAGTTAACTGACAACACATTTCACCCCATAACAAGTTAACTGACAACACATTTCCCTCCATAACAAGTTAACTGACAACACATTTCCCTCCATAACAAGTTAACTGACAACACATTTCACCCCATAACATGTTAACGGACAACACATTTCACCCATGACAAGTTAATTTGGTTAAATCCAACACAACGAATACAAATGAACAAAATCCGTGTCAGATATTTAGTTTTACAGGAAAATGAATTTCCCAGCTGGGGTATTCGGGGATATTTATATTCTCGTGATAGAATTTGATATAAGCATTGGGAGCTTAGATTAAACTTTTGTTCGGGCTTGTTATTATTTAACATGATGGATGCTGAAGTTGTAAGAGCAATTTCAGAGAAAAGCAAACTCAAAAGTCCAGCCAGTTCACGGCGGCAGAGAGAAAGCGGTACAGATCTGTGATAGAAGACCGGGAAAACCAAGTCAACAAAACATCAGCTCAAAGTCCTCGTGTTCAGGGCCGGTGTGGGTGGGATCTATAAATCCTAGTGCTTCAAAATTTTCTGTAAGGGGAAGTGGGAGTACCCCGAGAAAACCCACTTTCACAGACTGCATGCCGAATTAATTTACTCTGTCTGTGCCCGGAAGTCGCTGGAAAGAAAAAAACAAGGTTAGTAAAATATTAAGGTATAAAATCAGCGTTGAAAGTAACAATAACAAAGAGGAAAACAGGAGCACGAGGCTAGTTTTCATTCTAAAAAATTCATACAGTATGTGTGGGTGCATTTTTGTATAGCAAAGCCACTTCAAGCTATTTGCTGTGTACACCGAGGGGACTCGAATCCTTGCTCTTAGCTGCGTAATTCCTATAATCCCCGCTCTCCCACAGGGGGACAATTAATGCTGATCTCGAACATGTTCTTGTAATAAATGTTTATAAACAACTTCCAAGTGAAACAGGCCCGGCTTGACCAGGTGGCTAGGGCGCTTGACTCACAATCTGAAGGTCGCAGGTTTGAGTACCTGACCCTCCAAACGCGCTCGCCCTTTCAGCTGTAAGACGTTATAAAGATATTGCCGATCTCACAAGTCGCTGCTGAGAGAGTAGCCTAAGAGTTGGCGGTGGGTGGTGATGACTAGCTGCCTACCTTCTAGTCTATTACTACTGCATTTGGGATGGCTAGCGCAGAGAACCCTCATGTAGCTTTGTGCGAAATTCAAAACAAACCAAAGAGTGACTCCTTGCTAAGATGCAAAGTTATTTCTAATGAACTTGCTCTGTTTAACATTAATTGTCGCTTGGTTATTACCATAAATTGAGAAACAAACAACAAATTAAATATCCTTCCTTTTCTTGTCTGTCTTTCTTATTTCAGTCGCATTCATGTGTTTCTTGAACTATTCATTCGGGACCCGCAAAGATAGGTTGTAAAGGTTGCTGGGTAACACTTTCAAAACAGTGAATGCTGAATGAAGTCAATAGCTGTTCTTATAATAATTACATATTATTCACAGCAGAGGCGTGAACTTTCGTTCAGTAAATCACCAATTAATTGTTAACGTATTTATACCCTTTTACGATATAATTTGTTTGCCATATATGGTTATTTTCCTGGATGGACTATAAGGTTATTGTGTAAAAGAAAAACACGATAAAACATTCAGTAAACTAAACTATCAAATGTCTAGACGTTGCGCATGTCAAGAATATTTCGAGACAAAAAAACAGACAGACAGACAGATACAACTGCATAATCCAAACAATTCAAAATTCATTTTAAACTAGAAGTTAATTCATAGGCAGTGTTCCTTCTTGTGTCAAATCAGGCATCGTATCTGAGATGTTTAAACATGTTTAATCTCATTAAAATTATATTAATTGAATACATTTTGGAAACAAAGACACGTAATAAACTTGCGTACGTCACTGCATAAAGTATTCACTACATCAATATGATATTTAACATTATTGACAACACGTGTTAGTTGAATGGGATGCCAAGTCCAGTGGTCACTGGACTTCCCATTTTAATGTTCATTGTGATGTAATACCCTCTGGACCTATGACTTTAGTGGATCGTCGTGATATGTAATGATATGTACTACTTAATATTATTTACAGTTCCAACAACAAGTTGCGCTGTTAAATGCTGACTTAAATTTAACATATCGCATCATTTTGTGCTGTGCACTCATTAGACTCAGAACGTCGTTTTCACAGCAGATGAAGTGAAACTGAACACACTCGTCTCCAGGAATTTATTTTCAAAAGTGAGTAAATTCTCGAGATCAAATAAACAACAACAACTTAATATCTGAAAATAATTCTGCACAAAACACTAAAAGTTCAGTAAATCAATAAAGTCACAATAAAACTGAAACCTATAACGAGTAGAACGCTTTGAATACTCAGACTGGTGAAAGATATGCTACTAGGCCTAATTGCAAAGCCGTTGTTGTTGTTTTTGAATTAAGCACGAAGCTACACCATGGGCTGTCTATGCTCTGCCCACCACGGGTATCGAAACCCGGTTTTTAGCGATGTAAGTCCGCAGACATACCGCTGAGCCACGGGGGACAAATAAATATATGTGTGTTTTCTTGTAGCAAAGCCACATCGGGCTATCTATTGAGCCCATCGAGGGGAATCGAACCCCTGATTTTAGCGTTGTAAATCCGTAGACATACCGCTGTACCAGCGGGAGGCAATGGAAAGCCAGATAGACATATAAATAAAATAAACAATAAGTCGGTATCCTTTTTTAAAGCATATACATTTTTTTTATTGAAAAACCACTGGTGGCGACCTGAGGTACCACTGCGGGCGACCTGAAGTGGCTCTCAGATCGTTAGAAAATGGAGTTTGAATTATTTAAAGTTCGCCATTATGGCTTCATTTTGTGTTTGTTAATATTTTCCGTGTGTTGTATATGGTTATGTAAGAGCAATATAGGTTTCTATAAGCTTAAATTGAAGCTTAGACATTTGAATCAAAGTAAAAAAATAAAAGGATTTGTAAAGTTTTAGTACCTTGTGTCGTCACTTAGTCACGGGTCAGTTCTTACATTAACAAGGTTTTATCTGGTGACGTGAGCTTGAAACTTGGTAATGTGTTGCTTCTTGGAGTAAGTTACCACTTATCCCAGCAGGGAAAGGACAGAAAACTTAGTTCATCCAGACAAGTTGCACGAGTTGTTTTCCACTAGGGGGTCTCCTGACAGCTCACGATGTTATATAGACAGCAAAGCCTCACCCCGAACGATCACAGACCCCTACACCACATGCTTTTCATGATGAACGAAGGTCTCGTGTCACACATTGTTTCCCGCCCTCTAACTAGGAAATGAAACATCCAGTGCCACGTTTTCTTCAAAAGATTTCCTTGTACCAATGTTGACGTAGGTGAACACTAGAGGGAGGTGTTTATCTCGGCAAACAATGGAAACTGTAATCACACTTTTTTTTTCTTTGTATTTAAAATGTTCAATACAAACTTATTACGTGTACTTGTTGTTCGGTTGTGTTAATTAAAAGGAACACATTAAAAATTCTAAAACTCTGATTGGAAAAATGACTTTTTAACCTTCACTTTTTCCGCTGACACATCTTAACCTAATGATGACAGTTAGATGTGTTTTACATTAAGTACCACACATACTGTTCTGATTAAAACAGTTTCACAGTTTGACGAACATTATTAACGTTTTTGAAGGTCAAAGCTTTTTAAGACAATTAATTAAACTCGTGTTTTATTATGAATATTTTATAGGAGGACACACACACACTCTGCTGGTCTTTCGACCACTATGAAAGAAGAGTCACCTTATATACTGGCTCATCATTCTTAAGTTGTCCTTTGTTTATAGCGGCTGGGGAGCTGGAAAGAACTCCCTCAACGACCCTGAACTTGTTTCTTACAATTATTTTATATTCCTAAATGGGTATGTTAGACGCCACCTATAAGTATATTTACATAACGCTCTTGCTTTATATAGAAAGACAATTCATGAGGCCCGGCATGGCCAAGTGTATTAAGGCGTTCGACTCGTAATTCCGATGATCGCGGGTTCGAACCCTGGTGGCACCAAACATGCTCGCATTTTCAGCCGTGGGGGCGTTATAAGGTAATGGTGAATCCCACTATTCGTTGGTAAAAGAGTAGCTCAAGAGTTGGCGGTAAGTGGTGATGACTAGCTGCCTTTTCTCTAGTCTTACACAACTAAATTAGGGACGGCTAGCGCAGATATCCCTCGTGTAGCTTTGCGCGAAATTCAAGAAACAAACAAACAAACAAACTATAAGCAGCTGCTGGGAAACATGTGACCCAATAGTAATGTCAGTTGGAACACGTGTAATCCAATTGAGATACATGAAACTCAAGAATAACGATATTGGGATAAATATAACCTAACAACACTGCTTATTGGAGCATATCTAGCCTAATTTCAATCCAACTGAAACACATATAATCTAACAAAAATGCCTGTTGAACTTCATGTAACCCAATAACAATGTTTCTTGGGACACATCAGTCCCAAACGCACCTTTCAGAACACGTGCCTGGGAAAACTTTTCAAACAAATCAGAAAGCATCCATTATGTATTCTGGGCCATTTTTATGAACTTATATAACTAATTTTTAAGAATAAATAAATAAAATAAATAAATATTGAAGATCATACAGATGGCTTCTGGACACACCAATAAAGTTGCCTTCTTTGTTGAAATCTGGAATGACAATTTTCATTGTTTTTTTTTATGAAGAGAATTAGGAAATACGTGTTTTGTATTGAGTATTATTTTGTGAGGTTGTTTGTGTGTTTTGTAATTTTAATATGCCTAGTATATATAATTCAATCTTTCTAATTTATATAGTTTAATCTGGCCATCCTGGCCTGGCATGGCCTAGCGCGTTAAGGCGTGCGCTTCGTAATCTGAGGGTCGCGGGTTCGCGCCCGAGTCGCGCCAAACATGCTCGCCCTCCCAGCCGTGGGGGCGTTATAATGTGACGGTCAATCCCACTATTCGTTGGTAAAAGAGTAGCCCAAGAGTTGGCGGTGGGTGGTGATGACTAGCTGCCTTCCCTCTAGTCTTACACTGCTAAATTAGGGACGGCTAGCACAGATAGCCCTCGAGTAGCTTTGTGCGAAATTCCAAAAAAACTAGCCATCCTATATATTGTAATATTTATATTTTGTATACCTCAATTAACCTAGTCTATATAATTTAATCTGCCTACAATACATGGTTCTCTCTTCACTGTATATGTACGTGTGCAAATTAAAAACTCGTTTTTGTGTTCTTCATTCAAATAGTCGTTAATCAGTAGCGATTTATTTTTACCCTTAGCAACAAGATTCCTTCAATTCCTCATTATTCTTGTCAGCATAAATTAGCAAGCGCCTCACTGTGAGCTGTTTGTTTGGAGGAGATTTTCACTCCGAAACGGCAAAGTTTGTTACTGGTGCCACTTGGACCTCAGAAGTTGTATACGTGAACTGTTATACGGATTTCCGTTAAGCCCACTTTATTTTTTTGTATCATATTTATATCCAGGGCGAAGATTGATGAAGATTTTAAGTCGAACCTGGTAATCAGCGATCACTGTAAGAAGTTTCGATGCCCTTATAAATTTATACTATGTCTTTCATTATCCTAGGTTTAAATACACAGTTGCTATTCGTTCTTTCAATGGACGGAAACAGTCTGTGCTATGGAGTGAGGAGGTTTCTGTTAACAACGCTAAAAAATTACGAATTAAAGAGACTTAGCAGAAATTACAGCCTGCATCAGAGTTCAATGTATCCGATGTACGAATACATTGCTTTTGAGCTCGTGTATTCTCTGTCAACCGGTTACGATCCCAACGGAATATTTTAATATATAACGCATGAGGTAATTAAATGGCAAAGTCTTTGTTTTAAACAAAGAATTATCTGTCATTATATGTGTCATTCCAACGACTTAACGTATGGTTGAGATCACTGCCCGTGTTTATTAATAGCCTTTTCCAATTGGTAGAATAACAAAAATCGTTGGATGAAATGAAATGTGGCTATTGTTTTTCACCATGGATGCATAGAAAACTTAATATTTCACATTTCATTTATTTATCTTCAATTTTGTCCAAAGCTACACGAGGGCTATCTGCACTAGCCGTCCCCAATTTAGCAGTGTAAATCTAGATGGAAGGCAGCTAGTCATCGCCACCTACCGCCAACTCTTGGGCTACTCTTTTACTAATGAATATTGGGATTGACCGTCACTTTATAACGGCTGAAAGGGCGACCATGTTTGATGTGACGGGGATTCGAACCCGCGACCCTCGGATTAAGAGTTGAGCGCCCTAACCACGTGATCATGCCAGGCCCATTTCATACGAGTAACAGCTGAGCCGTCTTCTTGTTGGTTTATTTTGTTATGAATTTTCACCCAAAGCTACACGAGGGCTATATGCATTATCCATCCGAAATTTAGCAGTGAAAGACTAGAGAGAAAACAGCTAGTCATCACCACCCACCGTCAACTCTTGAGCTATTCTTTAATCAACGAATAGTGAGACAGACTGTTGCATTATAACGCTTCCACAGCTGAAAGGGAGAACATTTTTAGTGAGATAGGAACTCCACTGCGCAACTCTCAGATTGCGATTCACGATCCCTAACCACGTGGCCATGCCGGGGTCTGTAATTATTGTATTAGTGTTTAGTTAATATTTTGTCTCTGTTTAACTGATTTGTGTTATTTTTGGATGACATTACTTCAGTTTCACACAAACGTCACGAGAAAGTTAACAAAGAGAAGTTGGACATAGGACATTCCTTTTCATTTATCTGTTGTCAACGGCTATTTCAATACCAATTTGCTCTGTTCTTGTACACAAGTTTATCCACACTAGTTAGACGTTTTTATCTACAATAGTTTGTTTGTTTAGTTTGAATTAAGTACAAAGCTAAACAATGGGCTATCTGTGCTCTGCCCACCACGGGTATCGAAACGCGATTTTTAGTGTGTAAGTCCGCAGACATACCGCTGGGCCACTGGGGGGCATCTACAACACCTAAACTTGTTTATTCACACTAACTAGGCCTGTTTCTCAACACTAGATTGTTCTTTTTTTTTTTCTACACTAGCTAGGCTTGTTTATACACACTAGCTAAGCCTGCTAGTGCACGCTAGATAGGCCTGTTTATCCCTGATAAAGGGATACGAAATTATCCAATCTAGGTTTTAACTAGAAAATAGAGCATTGATTATTTATGAAAACGTAGATACGAATATTAATCTAAAGATTTTAAATTAAAAGAAAAATGTATTTAACACTCATATTTATGAAGAGAGCAGTAAAACGCCACGAAGGGTCAACTTATTTTTAAACTTTCCACTTTAAGTACTAGGATTTCGGATTAAAATAATTTAACAAATTCTGATTTTGAAAACTTTATATTGAGGTCAAGAGACTTAACAATAACCCTACTAAGTAATAGGAGCAACTTCTAATTTTTGAATCTAATTTTATCGTGCGTTCCATTCTTGCGTTACGCAGGAGATTACTGTTAAGGTACGTAAGCTTTACAAATAGTTCTGACAGTAATTGGTCCTAACAGCTTGTATGTAGGGAAGTAGAAATGAGAGTGGTACATCTCTTATGTTAATGAAAAGCTATCCAACACTTTCCCCTTAAAAACCTTCTGCTAGTTTAAACACAAAAGAGAAAAAAAGGAAAAGGATCAGACTATACATGCTTGTTTTGATCTCTAAGTCAAACTTTTATTTCGTTACTTTATGAAACTATCAGCGCAACCATCGTTCAATTAATATCGAAGAGCTGACATTATTGGTTATGTCGTGAACATTGTGTAAACAGAGACAAGAACAATCGTTAAAATGACTGCTTCAAATTTTATTCAAACTTTTTAGATCTTTTCTCATCTGGTTTCGTGTCAGTTTCCGAAACTGTAAGTAAAGTAACTTGAATTTAAACAGTACGATCATTATTCATAATTATTTACAGCGTACTGATAGTTTGTTTGTTTTGGTTTTTTTTCTTTTTTAATTTCGCGCAACGCTACTCGAGGGCTGTCTGCGCCAGTCGTCCCTAATTTAGCAGTGTAAGACGAGAGGGAAGGCAGCTTGTCATCACCATTCACCGTCAACTCTTGGGCTACTCTTTTACCAACGAATAGTGGGATTGGCCACTACATTATAAAGCCCTCACGGCTGAAAGGACGAACATGTTTGGTGCGACCGGGATTCGAACCCGCGGCCCTCGGATTACTAGTTGAACGCCTTACGCACCTGGCCATGCTGGGCCTGTACTGATAGTAAATATCCGTGTATGTGTGTCACGTCACGTTTGATTTCTCGAAATAGAAGTCACAAAAGCCCAAGTGTGTACATCCAGATAAAATAGTTCGATTATTGTTTCCCCATTACGATTTTAGTGACGGGAATGAAAAGGGGCCGTGAGGAGCGTACCATGAAACCTTATAAGTGTAGTAAGTGTTGATATAACAAGCCTAAAGTGAAGACGTAGTGTGGGATCACCTCGTCTAGAGCCAAGTGTATAAAATTTATCATGTATGTAAAAACGGCTCGTTTGGGTTGAGAAAATTTTTCGCGTAAAGGAGTGAACAACGTTTCGACCTTCTTCGATCATCGTCAGGTTCACAAAGAAAGAGAGAGCTAACTGACCGGAAGCTGACCACATGTTTGAAAGGGGTTGTGTAACTGAGTGTCGGAATGTAGAGAGCGTGCTTAGATGTTTGAATATATAATTTTATATTATTTATTTTATTATTTAGTTATTTTATTATTTTTAATATAGGCATAAAGATGTTCCTTTGTATTGGTTTATTTTGGGTTTAAATTGTTGTATAAGTAAGGCTTCTTTAATTTGTTTTTTTGCCTAGACCATTAAACCAGAGATTTAAGGACTTATACAACGAAACATAAACCAAATCAATACTAAGAACGACAGAGACAAAAAGATCTGCCACAACAAAAACCTAGAAAAACTAAGATGTAAACAACAGAAAAGACATCAACATGACAAACTGTTGACTAACCTCATAATTAACAGATCCGACCGACAATTAAACACAGACGAGAAACAACTACTTAACAAAGGACTCAACTTCGCAATAGCACCGAGGTACATTCCAACCATAGAAATCAAAACATGTTTAGAAGATCTAGCTAGGAGACTTGTGATACTTTCTACAGAAAACAAAAACAAGGAAAAAACCAAAAAACAACCAACAGAAAGACGACAACTTAGATAATTTTAGTGACATCCAACAGCCAAACTTCCCAGGTAAAATTAAAAATTTATATTTTCCAGAAACACCTAAAATCAACATCTTAAACGATTTTTTCAAAGAATTTTCTCACAAAACCATCAACATAATTTCACAAAACAGAAAACTAAAAAACAATCTTACAAAAAGAGACATTAATTCCATTAAAAACCTAAAACAAGACAAAAACATAAAAATTCTAAAAGCAGATAAAGGTAACGCTATAGTCATAATGAACACGAATGAATACATCCAAAAAACGAATAACATCTTATCAGACACGAACAAATTTAAACCAATACACACAAATCCAACAAAGACACACGAAACGCAACTGAACAAATTACTACTATAAATGAAAAAAGCCAACACAACTTCACAAACACTTTATTCCTACCTACGTAAAACCGACTCACGCACACCGCAAATATACGGCATCCCCAAACCTCATAAACCAGATTGTCCATTACGACCAATAATGTCCACATATGAATCGTTTAATTACAATCTTGGTAAATACATAGCATGGGCATTCTCCAAATATGTAACATCAGCCAGCTCATTCATCAAAGACTCTTTTAATTTCAAGTCTAATCTAAATCAACTTAATCATAAAGCTTTAATGGCCAGTTTCGATGTTATATCCCTCTTTACAGAAGTTCCAACCACTGAAGCCTTCAAGATAGCCTTAGAACTCTATACCCGAGACCCTAACCCAACTATAGACATTCCCAGTAACCAGTTAGCAACCTTCATAGAATTCACCACGATGAAGACAAACTTCATGTTCAACAACCACAACTATATACAAACAAATGGCCTAAGCATGGGCAACCCAGTATCACCAGTTCTAGCCAATATTTTTATTACACAAGTTGAAACACAAGCAATTAACACAGCATTACATCCACCACTATACTGGTACAGATATGTAGATGACACGGTTGCGGTATTCAAATCTACAGAACACATACTTAATTTTTTCAATCACATTAACTCACATTAACTTCACATGTGAACAGGAAGAAAGCAATCAAATATCATTTCTTAACCTCAAGATTACAAGAACAGATACACAATTCAAAACAGAAAAGCACCGAAAAATCACCCATACTGGACTATACATTCCTTGGGACTCAGCACATGAAACAAAACAAAAACTCAACATACTAAGAAACCAAATAAACACAGCCATAAAACTATGTTCACCAGATAAAATTAACGATGAATTAGACACAATAAAACAATACTTCACCAACATCAATAAGTTTCCTCCACAAACCGTAGAAAACATTATACCCACACACCTAGACAGAAAGCAAAATCAACCAACAAAAATATATCTCACGAATAAAAGAAATCACGAAACCATATACTACTGTGTACCATATATTCCTGACATCAGCAGACAAATAACCAACACTTGGCAAAAACTAATAACAAAATATGACATTCCAGTTAATACCAAATTTATTCAAAAACCAGGCACAAAACTAAGGTCTATACTATGTAAAAACTACACTGACAAACACCACACCAACATTACTTATAAAATACAATGTGATAACTGCCACGACTTCTATATTGGAGAAACAAGTAGAAAAATGGAAACCAGATTCAGAGAACATAAAAAGTCACCTTCACACGTTTTCGAACACTGCAAGTCAAATAAACACAACATAACTATAGAAAACACTCAAATACTAAATAAAGAAACAAACATAAACAAATGCAAAATTAAAGAAGCCTTACTTATACAATAACTTAAACCCAAAATAAACCAATAGAAAGGAACGCCTTTATATCAACATTAATAAATAATATAATAAATAATAATAATAATAATAAAATAAATAATAATAATAATAATAATAAAATAATAATAATAATATTAAAATAAATAATAATAATAAAATAAATAATAACAATAAAATAAATAATAATAATAAAATAAATAATAATAATAAAATAAATAATAATAATAATAATAAAATAAATAATAATAATAATATTAAAATAAATAATAATAATAATAATAATAATAATAATAATAATAATAATAATAATAATAATAAAATAAATAATAATAATAATAAAATAATAATAATAATAATAAAATAAATAATAATAATAAAATAAATAATAATAATAATAATAAAATAAATAATAATAATAAAATAAATAATAATAATAATAATAAAATAAATAATATAAAATTATACATTCAAACATCTAAGCACGCCCTCTATATTCCGACACTCAGTTACACAACTCCTTTCAAACATGTGGTCAGCTTCCGGTCAGTTACTTCTCTCTTTCTTTGTGAACCTGACGATGACCGAAGAAGGTCGAAACGTTGTTCGCTCTTCTATGTAAAACATTTTCTCAACCCAAACGAGCTGTCTTTACAAATATATTTCTCTACAAGTGGGTTTTCTCGACATTTTCTGTTATACCATCGAAGTTTTTAATGAAAAAAAACCTCTCTAATCAACAGATTGATAAACGAACTGACGGTTACAAATGGATTTTTTGGAATATTTGATTAACCCATACATTGATGGTTAAAATCAGGCTCTATGTAATATTTGGTTTGTACACAAATTGACGGTTAATGGCAAATCTTCCATTTTTATCTTAGGCCTATGTATATAAGAACTTGGCTAGAGAATGTTCCTATTTTGTATTATAAACAACTGGAATCTTCTCAAACTGATACACGTCAGTACTGAGGCGCTGTCACAACAACAACCTTTTTAAATACACATAAATAGATAGATACAAATTTTCGTACACCGGCATGGCCAAGCGTGTTAAGGCGTGCAACTCGTAATCCGAGGGTCGCGGGTTCGAATCCCTTTCAGCCGTGGGGGCGTTATAATGTTACGGTCAATCCCACTATTCGTTGGTAAAATAGTAGTCCAAGAGTTGGCGGCGGGTGGTGATGACTAGCTGCCTTCCCTCCAGTCTTACACTGCAAAATTACGGACGGCTAGCACAGATAGCCCTCGAGTAGCCTTTGTGCGAAATTCACAAAACAAACAGTTGTACGCCGCTGAAACGTATCTTTCAGAAATGATTTTGTACGACCGTTACTACGCAAATTTATTTTTTATTCATTTTAGGCACGAGGACAACCGATGAGCGTTCCGTTCCATTAGGGTCTAAATTACATGAAAAACAATATAAACAAAGACATTAATCACGTGACTGTTTAATACTCGTCTTATAAACATTAACTTTCTCGTCATTCACCAGTAACGAGCCGATGTTGGATTCATAAGAGCACGTGCTTTCATTAATAAAGTTGGGGCGTTTCCTTCACCCATTCGAAACGGGATAACATCGCTGATCCACAACTTGTGCGTCACGGTACGATCTTCTGGCCGACGGCGAGATTCAGCCCTTATCATTTATCTGATCGGCCGGGACTTCTAATTACTGCCGAAGCAAAAGTCGGCCTCCGCCAACTTTACCTTCGGCGCTACCGATATAAAAACGTGGTTCTTTTGCCCCGACGTGTTACGCTTTGATCGTGTAATTCACCATTCCTTTTCTCATTTGCGAAGACGCAGCGTGGTGTCGACAAGAAAAGTTAGCGACATTAATTATACGCTGTTAACCCTTAATGAGACAGCCAAGTCGAAATAAATAAAACGTACGAAACGTGGGTTATATACATTCAAACACGTGTTTACACAATGTTCTACAGAACTTTAAATGCTGTCTATCAGTTAAGAAATAAGTTTACTATTAATCTTGACAGATTTATTTGAATTCTCTTAATAACCCGCTTAAGAATATACAGTGTAAATTTAAGCCTAACGCTATTAATTGGTATTTTAAACCTAAACGGTGCCTGAATGTATTGAGGGTGAAGACCATATATGTTATTAATCATAACATTAACACTGTTCCTTTTCACGAAACTAATTACATTGGTTGAAATATTATTATATGTTTTTATTTGTTTTCACTCGTTACTTCTTAAAATTGCATTCATTTTAAAGTTGGTGTTTGTTTTTTCCATAGCAAAGTCATTGATTTGTACAGATCTGTTGTAGTAAGGTCATTGTTTTGTATATACATCCGTTATAGTACGTCATTGATTTGTACAGGTCTGTTGTAGTAAGGTCATTGTTTTGTATATACATCCATTACAGCACGTCATTGATTTGTACAGGTGTGTTGTAGTAAGGTCATTGTTTTGTATATACATCCATTACAGTACGTCATTGATTTGTACAGGTGTGTTGTAGTAAGGTCATTGTTTTGTATATACATCCATTACAGCACGTCATTGATTTGTACAGGTGTGTTGTAGTAAGGTCATTGTTTTGTATATACATCCATTACAGTACGTCATTGATTTGTACAGGTGTGTTGTAGTAAGGTCATTGTTTTGTATATATATCCATTACAGTACGTCATTGATTTGTAGAGGTCTGTTGTTGTAAGGTCATTGTTTTGTATATACATCCATTACAGTACGTCATTGATTTGTACAGGTGTGTTGTAGTAAGGTCATTGTTTTGTATATATATCAATTACAGTACGTCATTGATTTTATAAGATGCGTTACATAGTAAGGTCATTATTTTGTTAATAGAACAATTACATTATATCATTGATTTGTATAGCTCCGTTACAACGAAGTCGTTGTGTTTACTGAAGACAAGAAACCCATTTGAAGTGAAAATGCAAACTGTCTGGCCCGGCATGGCCACGTGGGTTAGAGGCGTCCGAGTTGTAATCCGCGTGTCGCGGGTTCGAATCCCCGCCGCACGAAACATGCTTGCCCTTACAACCGTGAGGGCGTTATAATGTGCGGTCAGTCTCATTATTCGTTGGTAAAAGAGTAGCCCAAGCGTTAGCCGTGGGTGGTGATGACTAGCTGCCTTCCCTCTTGTCTTACAGTGCTAAATTAGGAACGGCTAGCGCAGATAGTCCTCGTGTAGCTTTGCGCGATATTTAAAACAAACAAACATATTTGTTTATATGCAATTCAGCTGTAAAGAAACATGTTTTTTCTATTATGTTTATTTATGTACCATTCAGCTGTAAAAGTTAGAAGTAAAATCTGCGATTCTTCAGTTTTACATTAAATTTTTATGTTTTACTGACGTTTCACTGTTTGGAAATAACTGGAATAAACTGGTCTTCAAAGTTTTAGCGACCAATTAACATGCAGGAAACCTAAGCCGCCTGACGTCATCATCTTTTGGAAACAATTGGATTTCACATTTTAATTTAATGAAAGAATAAATACAAATCTAGAACCACTAATTTAAATCTTAAATGACTGTACAACATAATTATGTTGTAATTATTAGTAAGCTAATACACTGTAAATAGCATATCCCTGACGTATGTATGTAAAAACGGTTGGTTCGGATTGAGAATTTTTTTTTATGTAGAGGAGCGAACAACGTTTCAACCTTCTTCGGTCATCGTCAGGTTCACAAAGAAAGGAAGAGGTAACTGACCGGAAGCTGACCACGTGATTCAAAGGGGTTGTGTAACTGAGTGTCGGAATGTAGAGGGCGTGCTTAGATGTTTTAATATATAATATTATATATTATGTATTTTATTATTATTATTTAGTATATTATTTTCAATATAGGTATAAATGTGTTCCTTTGTATTGGTTTATTTTGGACTTGAGTTGTTGCATAAGTAAGGCTTCTTTAATTTTGCGTTTGTTTAAGTTTGTTTCTTTATTTAGTATATGGGTGTTTTCTATGGTTATGTTATGTCTATTTGACTTGGAGTCTTCGAAAACGTGTGAAGGTGACTTTTTATGTTCTTTGAATCTGGTTTCCATTTTTCTACTTGTTTCTCCAATATAGAAGTCGTGGCAGTTATCACATTGTATTTTATAAATAATGTTGGTATGGTGTTTGTCAGTGTAGTTTTTACACAGTATATGTGACTAATCAAGGTTATTTTGAAATAAAGTTTATTTGTAAACTTATATTAACCAGAACTCATCAATATCACTGTGTTACTTGTGCAAGACAGCATTCCTAATTACAGCTTGGACACTGGCGACATGTCATCTTTTTACACGAGTGCTATTTCAGAATGATGATAGTATCCGCTTTCGTCGTTTATCTTAATAACAGAGGTAAGACTGTCTTTCCCACGGGTGATGGTGCAGTACAAGTTTGGGCAGCTTTTCATTTCTTCATATTTACAGGCATCACATGGAGACGTTATTTCCACTATATTCTAGAGCAAGGTTTAGTAATAACTTTGTGTTCTAGTGCTTGTATTATTTTGATAGGAGAACGTTGTAATATTACCATGGCGAGCAAAGTCTTCAGAATGGTAATTCCTTTGAGAATTGTTGAGCAAAACTAAGCCTAAAGGTTGGTAACTACGATACTAAACTAGCTACTGTACCTGTATTGCAGCGCCTTCTATTGATAAGTTGGTGTAAACCCATGACATATTACCTCAATAACCTTATTAGCAGCATGCCTTTTTGCCATGCGGAGGTTATTAGAATACAAGGAGGACAAACCAAGTTCAAATATCTAATATGACTTGAAATAAAGTTACAGATGTTATATTTTGTTATTTTATATGTTTTGACAAGGTTTTGTTGTGATAAGTGAAATACAGAACTGCACATCTTTCTACAAGTGTCTTAAAAATGTTTGCTGTCCTAATAAATCGTTCATGATGTCCATAGGACCTGTATAATTTTACAAATTATTTATGTAGATATTTAATGTAGTATGCAATTCTCAGTTTGACAGCACTGGGTGTATTTGAATTTCATCTTAATTATAACTATCTCGTTACGCAAACATTTTAGCCAAGACTGTAGCATTCAGCAGGTTTCTGTGTATGATAGAGTTTGGTTCAGAGACACAAAATCCAAAAGTTGCTTAATAAAAACACCTGCAAATTTCACACTCTTAAGACCACATTAAACTTGGCAACTTTCTGACCTTTTGTACCTTTAAAGAAACCCCATGATCAGGGGTCACGTAGGTATTTGTTGACCAGTTTTCTTCATGCCAGAAGACAAAGTGAGACTGAAGATGACACACGAACGTGACAAAACCAGATTCTCTGATATCAGACTTCTGACAGTTTGTTCTGTTTGCTGTGTATTTTTGTTTTACTAAACACGTTATCATGTTATTTTATGATTACTATTTTAACAACTTTGAGCCATTTTACTTACCAGTAAATTTAAGAAATTAAATAAAGATATTGTCATAATCAAAGTAAACTAAAAAAATTGTCAGATTCAACGTATAACAAAATGTAAATACAAAACAATGACCTTACTTCAACAGATCTTTACAAATCAATGACGTTACTGTAATGGATTCAAACAAACGATGACCTTACAACAACATATATATATATAAATCAATGACCTTGCTGTAATGAATGTATATCCAAAACAATGACCTTTCTACAACAGATCCATACATATCAATGACGTATACAAGCAATGACCTTACTACAAGAGGTGTAAATAAAAATGACCTTACGACAATGTCATGATGAATGTATATACAAACCAGTGACCTTTCTACAAGAGGTGTATATAAAAATGACCTTACGACCATGTTATGATGAATGTATATACAAACCAATGACCTTACTACAAGAGGTGTATATAAAAATGACCTTACGACCATGTCATGATGAATGTATATACAAACCAATGACCTTGCTACAAGAGGTGTATATAAAAATGACCTTACGACCATGTTATGATGAATGTATATACAAACCAATGACCTTACAACAAGAGGTGTATATAAAAATGACCTTACGACCATGTCATGATGAATGTATATACAAACCAATGACCTTACTACAACAGATCTATACGAATCAATAAATTTTCAGGAACATAGCTATTAATGTCAGTCATTTTATTTAAACAAAGAGTTGCAAATCTCAGCATTATAGTAAACTGGAAACTTTGTCAGCACAAACCAAAATGTTATTATGATTTCTGTAACTTTAAACTTTGTTAAATTCAGTTATTTCGGAGATAAACCATTGGGTGATATGCCCCTTGAAACGTCATTTTTGTTTCACGAAAAACATTAGTTGGCTAATGTTCTATTCATTCAATGGTCAAGTTGGAATTTATAATAAATTATGTTTTATTAAGCCTTGTAATGTGATGCTATTGTCACAAGTGAGGCAAAATAAAAAAAAAATTCTCATCATAAGAGCCCCAAAACTTTGGAGAATGTGCGAGGTGTGACGTAGTAATTAGCTAACCGGGCAGAAGAGCGAAGTTCCCACTTTCAACTGAAAATCAAGTCAGATATTCAGGTAAAAGAAACCTTTCAGGTGGGTAGTTCAGTCAGCGGGTTCCCTTCTGATAGTTTTAAGTTCAGAGACTGAAAAGACTAAAAACGTTCCAGAAAACAAAGATACGTTCTGGTCTTCGAGAATCCATGTGACTTCCTGGTTTGTAAAGGCTCTTTTCGTATAAACTTTGAAGACAACTTTATTGTATGTTTATTTTTGAACTTCGCGCAGAGCTACACGAGGGCTATCTGCGCCAGCCGTTCCTAATTTAGCAGTGTAAAACTTGAGGAAGGGCAGATAGTCATCACCACCCACCGCCAACTCTTGGGCTACTCTTTTACCAACGAATAGTAGGATTGACTGTCACATTATAACGACCCCACTGGTGAAAGGACGAGTATGTTTGGCGCGAAGAGGATGACAACTTTATTACCCAATTAACTCAGTAACAAATGCCTACATTTCAAAAAGTTTTGCCATGATAAGTTTTATCGTCTAAAACAAAGTCATGAAACTGCTCAATTTACATAACATGAGTCTGTTTCTTCAAAGACATTACCCAACTAAACACGTGTACTAGTACCAAACACAGTATACTCATTACCCAACTAAACACGTGCACCAGTACCAAACACAGTATACTCATTACCCAACTAAACACGTGCACCAGTACCAAACACAGTATACTCATTACCCAACTAAACACGTGTACCAGTACCAAACACAGTATACTCATTACCCAACTAAACACATGTACCAGTACCAAACACAGTATACTCATTACCCAACTAAACACGTGTACCAGTACCAAACACATTATACTCATTACCCAACTAAACACGTGTACCAGTACCAAACACAGTATACTCATTACCCAACTAAACACGTGTACCAGTACCAAACACAGTATACTCATTACCCAACTAAACACGTGTACCAGTACCAAACACAGTATACTCATTACCCAACTAAACACGTGTGCCAGTGCCAAACACAGTATACTCATTAAACTAAACACGTGTGTGCCAGTACCAAACACAGTATACTCGTTACCCAACTAAACACGTGCACCAGTGCCAAACACAGTATACTCATTACCCAACTAAACACGTGTACCAGTACCAAACACAGTATACTCGTTACCCAACTAAACACGTGTGCCAGTACCAAACACAGTATACTCATTACCCAACTAAACACGTGTACCGGTGCCAAACACAGTATACTCATTACCCAACTAAACACGTGTACCAGTACCAAACACAGTATACTCATTACCCAACTAAACACGTGTACCAGTACCAAACACAGTATACTCATTACCCAACTAAACACGTGTACCAGTACCAAACACAGTATACTCATTACCCAACTAAACACGTGTACCAGTACCAAACACAGTATACTCATTACCCAACTAAACACGTGTACCAGTACCAAACACATTATACTCATTACCCAACTAAACACGTGTACCAGTACCAAACACAGTATACTCATTACCCAACTAAACACGTGTACCAGTACCAAACACAGTATACTCATTACCCAACTAAACACGTGTACCAGTACCAAACACAGTATACTCATTACCCAACTAAACACGTGGATTAAGGCGTTCGACTCGTAATCTGAGGGTCGCGGGTTCTAATCCCCGTCGCACCAAACATGCTCGCCCTTTCAGCCGTGGGGGCGTTATTATGTGACGGTCAATCCCACTATTCTTTAGTAAAAGAATAGCCGAAGAGTTGGCGGTGAGTGGTGATGACTAGCTGCCTTCCCTCTAGTTTTACACTGCTAAATTAGGGGCGGCTAGCGCAGATAGCCCTCGAGTCGCTTTGCACGAAATTCCAAGACAAACAAACAAACATTATACGTGCGTAAGCATGGGAGCTAGGAATATCGCAATCGTACCTTCTAATTTCCCACCCACGTATTTGTATAAAGAATATTGAAAAAGTTGCCAAAATTCCAACAAAATGGACAATTTTTTCAGAAATGATTATAAAGTATTTCCAAGGATTGTGATTCACGAGCTACAAAGATAACCCTGCCACTCACTTTCTTTTCATTCACTCCAGTCCCCGTCTTCCACCAGTGGCAAAGCAATGTGTCTGCAGACTTACAACGCTTTGTTTGTTTTTTGAATTTCGCACAAGGCTACTCGAGGGCTATCTGTGCTAGCTGTCCCTAATTTAGCAGTGTAAGACTAGAGGGAAGGCAGCTAGTCATCACTACCCACCGCCATGTCCGCCACTTACAACGCATAAACCATGAAATGAGAATAGTTTTCGCTGCAATATAATTTGATTCTTACAGAGCAAAGTGTAATACAGTTAGTTTATCATAAGATAAGAGTATGTGTGCGAAACTATTAATAGTGTAAGAAGTGGGAACAGTAATGCCGAGAAAATCTGAATTAAAATAAATTTAAATATTTTTTGCTGTGAAAAGAAACACGCTTTCTCATTATCTGAGAGAACAGGAAAGCTAACTTCTGAGTTGTTGTTTTTTTCGAACTATTATAATATATAAGATACAAAATTACTGTTTTTGTTTTACTTTCTTTCATACCTTACTCCACCTAACGACTGCAAGCTGTGATGTATGAGTGAGTGCCATACACCATAAACTATTTTTGTGGTTGTTCCTCCAGGTTTAACTCTATGATAAATTCTGGCATAAAAGGTTTCGTAGAAGATCACCTAATTAACGCAAGCCATTCAAAACCCGTTATGCTAATTGCTATTTGCGCGTGAGCAGTTCTATAGTCGTTGTACGATTGCGATATAGTTTCTTTTTATTATTTAATATTGACAGAATCGTCACTAGTGTCTCTCATTCACGCTTGGTTCGTTAGAGCTACGTAACTATTTTTCGTAGCGCATAACAAACAATTTACACGTGCACTGTATATCCTTAACTCGAAATTATTCTACAGGTCTGAGGCAGTCTCGGAAAGTAAGATGGTGGTTATAACGCGAGGATGGTGAACCAGAAAAGTTTGGTTTCTGGTGTAAGAAGTTTTTAAGAACTGGCTACAGGTGATTTATTCTTAACGCTGGTTTCTTACCAAAAAACAAAACAAAACACGCAGTATCAGAATTTACCCCCCTATTTTTTACGGCATGTTCACAAGTCATAAATCACAGGCTACCTGAGGCTCTTATCAGACAGGTAAAGAAGACCAGAGTGCTATGAAAGCTATCAAGTTGGTATTCTGACAAGCTGTCTAACAGGTCTTTGGACAACTAATACTAATTATACGTCATAATGAAGCCTAGTTACATCCCAACGAGAGGATAAGAATCATCGAACTATACATCGGTTGTACGTTATCTGATGGAAACCGAATCCAGGATAAGTTATAGCTAATAAGTATGTATATTATAATAGCACCTTTATACGAAAGGTGGCTTTAATAAAGCTCTTTCTAGAAGCACCACCATTGTTCAAGTTACAGTTAACTAAACTTCCAATGTTACAACTACAGTTAACTACAGTTAATTATTCCTTTAATGTTAATGTTATGGGTAAATCCTCTTCCATTTTTAGAATCCCGTTTAACTGCGCTCCCATTGTTGAAACTTTAGTTCACTACAGTTCCACTATTAACCTATCCCACATTGTTGAAACTTTAGTTCACTACAGTTCCACTATTAACCTATCCCACATTGTTAAACTTTAGTTCACTACAGTTCCACTATTAACCTATCCCACATTGTTAAACTTTAGTTCACTACAGTTCCACTATTAACCTATCCCACATTGTTAAACTTTAGTTCACTACAGTTCCACTATTAACCTATCCCACATTGTTAAACTTTAGTTCACTACAGTTCCACTATTAACCTATCCCACATTGTTGAAACTTTAGTTCACTACAGTTCCACTATTAACCTATCCCACATTGTTAAATTTTAGTTCACTAAAGTTCCACTATTAACCTATCCCACATTGTTAAACTTTAGTTCACTACAGTTCCACTATTAACCTATCCCACATTGTTAAACTTTAGTTCACTACAGTTCCACTATTAACCTATCCACATTGTTAAACTTTAGTTCACTACAGTTCCACTATTAACCTATCCACATTGTTAAACTTTGGTTCACTACAGTTCCACTATTAACCTATCCCACATTGTTAACCTTTAGTTCACTACAGTTCCACTATTAACCTATCCCACATTGTTAAACTTTAGTTCACTACAGTTCCACTATTAACCTATCCCACATTGTTAAACTATAGTTCACTACAGTTCCACTATTAACCTATCCCACATTGTTAAGCCTACAATCAACCACTCCTCCATTGTAAAAACCCATTTCATTACTTCTCCATTGTTAGCATTGTCACTATTGAAACAATTCAAATTATACTTACCCCTCTTTATTAAAACCACATCGTTCTACACTGCTACAACCCTTCTCAACGTGCCCTCCATTAACCTTTCATCACACACATGATGCTCTGACTCTTAATATGACCTTAATCAAAACTATAATTATTACACCAGCACTCAACTCGTAGCATCCTCGCTTCTATTAAAACAATAATTAACCATTAAAACCAAAACTTCAATCAATACTTTAATTACTGAAAGTATAATATTCTTGTTTGCATTCAAATCTCTTTCACAAAGAAACCATAATTAATTTGTCTATTATTGTCAAACTGACGGGTCAATGTCGTTAGCCCTTTGTTTTCAATTGATCACGTTAATTTCATATTATTTGTGATTTGGGGATAATATATCCCAAAAGCTGAGCGAATCGCTCAAAAAATGACTTTCGTTGTTTGTATGTCAACTCCTTTGCATGTGGCCCGGCATGGCCAAGCGTGTTAAGGCGTGCGACACGTAATCTGAGGGTCGCGGGTTTGCATCCCTGTCACACCAAACATGCTCGCCCTTTCAGCCGTGGGAGCGTTATAATGTGACGGTCAATCCCACTATTCGTTGGTAAAAGAGTAGCCCCAGAGTTGGCGGTGGGTGGTGATGACTAGCTAGCTGCCTTCCCTCTAGTCTTACACTGCTAAATTAGGGATGGTTAACACAGATAGCCCTCGAGTAGCTTTGTGCGAAATTCAAAAACAAACAAACAATCCTTTGCATGTCTAATAATTCATAATAATTAGAATTACCAAGTAATTCAATGTGACATTGTCATAACGTGTCATAACTCTGGTCACATCGATTCGATTGACTTAAGAAACATAAGATATTAACAAATAATATTTTATTTTGTAAGTAAGATTCAATCAATATATTTCTACAACGAAATATTTGCTCGTTTACCTCTTCCATAACAAATGACAGTAATAAATTATGTGCACGTGAGTCACCACCCATCGTGCGCCAAAGACTCTAGTAGACAATGATAAATCGCATATCACTGTCATGGGCGCGGACCTACTATAAAACTCCATGTAAGGTACAATCTCATTCGCCAATTGCTGACAAGGTCACAGAGGACGCACGATAACCCAGGGGAGAATAAGACGAAACTAGTGTTAACTTTCTGATTACAGCATAAGATTTCTCACTTTTACCTCTCACCCTCCCTAAAAACACGTCAACAATTATCATCTCCAGCTGCGACAAAAAATTTTTTTTTCTTACTGTTTGGTCGCTCTGGGGGACAAATCATTAACTAACCTAGTTTCGTGATAATTCATCATTTTTTGTAAATAGGTGATTACGAAAAAGTTTGAATAACTTCGTGTTCGCGGCAGTTAAAAAAGAAAGGAAGAACGCCCTCTGCCGCAAAAGGTCTTCTTCCTCTCTGAAAGCACCTGTTAATGTCACTTTTTGATAAATGGATATTTAATCAGTGTTGTAATTATTCCGTTCAATTCCCACAATTCACCATGCCACCTTTTCTTACTATCGTTCTTTTTATTTCATTCTAGCTGAAAAAGGCACTTTTGTCTGAACCACGTTACGCATCACGACTCTACCAGCGGGACGTTGCTCTATGCTACTGATCTGTGACGCCTAAGCCTTTTTTTTTTTTTTTTAGTTAGAAACATTTTGCTCATGTTGATACCACGATGTATACAAGTGTATAAACATATTCATTTCCAACAAGGAACTCCAAATAGTGCAATTTTATTTGGACTTATAACTCCAACTGCAATAGAAATCATTATTGATTTTTTTGCTTTCTCCTCGAAATTAAATATAAACCGAAACCATAGGAAAACGTCTGCAAGAGTATATTAATAAACTAATAATGTTTTATTGTAGGCTGAATGTACCTTCAAGGCGGTTAGAATAAAAAAAAACTGTGATATATACATAGGAGACTATAGCGTTTTCATAACGAATTTATGGCGAATCTATTAAGGATATCTAGGATCGTCTCTAACTTAAAAACCACTGACAAGAGAGAAGGCAGCTACCTACAACCCTTTTTATCCTTAAAGTATTAACTGCCACATCTATCACACCTTAAAGTACAGGAACTATTTTATGATATCTGTTTTCTTCAAACCCAAATAGTCACTTCCAAAATCGATGGTCGCCCCACTAAGAAAACTAATCATAGAATGAAAAACAAAACTAAAAAAAATATATCTTTTCTTCACGTTACTTCTTCTAAAAAGTATAAATCGTGCGTATATTGTCAACTTAAAGCACACCTGTAGATCTGTTATCCAAGAAACAACGGCTGAAGATATATTTATTTATAACTCTTGTACGATTGGTTTGTTTTGTTTTTGAATTTTGCGCAAAGCTACTCAAGAGCTATCTGTGCTAGCTGTCCCTAATTTTGCTGTGTAAGACTAGAGGGAAGGCAGCTAGTCATCACCACCCACCACCAACTCTTGGGCTACTCTTTTATCAACGAATAGTGAGTTTGACCGTTACATTATTATGTCCACACGGCTGATAGGACTAACATGTTTGATGCGACAAGGATTCGAACCCGCGACTTCCAGGTTACGAGTTGAACGCCTTAACCCATCTAACCATGCCCTCTTGTACGAACTGTAAAACTGTTGTGGTAAGCTCGTGACTTGGAATGTCGTTACGTAACGTGTTGTTACAGGTGTTCCAAAATCTGAACTAAAAATAGCGCCAATTTTTAAAATATTTTAACCAAGATATTTTAACTTCAAACTAGTGTTCAGATACATTCGTCATAACGCTGACTTTAAAAGTCACGTGGAAAAAATTGGTGAAGGCGTATGTGTTTGTTTTTGAGTTTTGTGCAAAGCTACACGAAGGCTATCTGTGATATAGTGTAAGACTAGAGGAAAGACAGCTAATCATAACCACACACCCATCAACTTTGGGGCAAATCTTTTATCAACGAATAATGGGATTGATTGTAACATTTGAGGGCTAATGCGATAGGGATTCGATCCCACGACTCTCAGATTGCACCCCTGGCGCCCTAATCACCATAGCGTCGATGACAATATAAAATGCGATACCACGAAACATGTCATTGTGTAGCATGTGTCATCCAATTGCTGAGACTTTCATAATGCGCACGCATTTGTTCTCATTCTCTAAGTATGTTTCGTATTAATTTTTAATCCATTTAAGGAAATTTTTAATAACGCAAGAAAAAGACCAAATCACGTGTCTCAGCGAAATTATTTGTTAATTTTGTTTTGAATTTCGCGCAAAGCTACTCAAGCGCTATCTGCACTAGCCGTCGCTAATTTAGCAGTGTAAGACTAGAGGGAAGGCAGCTAGTCATCACCACCCGCCGCCAACTCTTGGGCTACTCTTTTACCAACGAATAGTGGGATTGATCGTTAGATTATAACGCTCTCACAACTGAAAGAGCGAGCATGTTTAATGTGACGGGGATTCGAACCCGCGACCCTCAGATTACGAGTCGAGTGCCTTATCCACCTGGCTGTGTCGGGGCCTTTTAATGAAATGAATACTAATGAAGTAAATTATTAAAATTAAGTGAAGTACCATTGAAAATGCCTCCCGCTAGTACAGCTGTAAGTCTGCAGATTTACCACGCTAAAATCAGGGGTTCGATTCCCTTCGGTGGGCTGAGCAAAGAGTCGGATGTGGCTTTTACTATAAGAAAACACACACACACCATCGAAAACATAAGGACCACCTTCCTCTCAGCGCTAAACTTTATAGGCACAGCGTGTGTGCAAAGTCACACCAGGCTAGCTGCTGTGTCCACCGAGGGAAATCGAAACCCTGATTTAAATCTGTAGAATTACTGCTATCTCAGAGTATAGGTATAATAAGGAATTGATGAGTTTAAGACGACTGTTAGCTAATTAGTTTGCATGGACATTTTTTAAAACTTACAGTGTAGTTTTCATCAATCGCCAAGATGTTAAACTATTGTTTGCAGTGGAAGAGTCTATAGCATGTATACAAAACACATCACTTAAATGACTCTTTAAGTTGAAGGTTCTATAAATTGTATCACATCGACCATAAAGGGGCTTAATGGTTTATGATGTAAAGTATTAACTGTATATCCAATCAACTACTAATGTTGTAACCGGTTGTTTGTAATGTCAACGATATAGAACACATCACATGAACTACCGAGGTGTTAAATGGATATTCATGTTGTAGACAGCATAGAATGTAGCACATCAATCATCAAGGTGTTAAATGGTTGTTTACGTTGAAAATTATATAGTGTACCACATTAACTGGCCCCAGCATGGCCAGGTGGATAGGGCACTCGACTCGTAATCTGAAGGTCTCGGGTTCGAATCCCCGTCACATCAAATATGCTTGCCCTTTTAGCTTTGGGAGTGTTATAATGCGATGGTCAATCCCACTATTCGTTAGTAAAAGAGTAGCCCATGAGTTGACGGTGGGCAGTGATGACTAGCTGCCTTCCCTCTTGTCTTACACTGCAAAATTAGGGACGGCTAGCGCAGATAGCCCTCAAGTAGCTTTGCGCGAAATTCAAAACAAAGCAAATACAAAGTTTAGTAGTGAAACGTTTATATTCATTGAAGTCTTAACTGCATAATATTTTTATGTTAATTAAAGACATGCTAAGTAGTCTGCACAAACTGAGTCTTCACACGCTTGTTCTATGGTAAGATGTTATACTTTTCTCTAATTGGTGTTCATCCTGTTAAAAAACCACCATTGCAGCCACAAATGAAATCACCGTATTATATGGCTAATAATGAAAAACATACGTGTATAATTAAAGCTGTTTTCAAGTTTTAATAGAAGAGTTTTTGTGTTTTCTTATTTTCTTTTGTGCGGTAACAAAATAATCTGATTTGTATTTGTGAGTTAGAAGATGATCGGATGTAAGAACATAGTCCTGTTGTGGATGATCGGATGTAAGAACATAGTCCTGTTGTGGATGATCGGATGTAAGAACATAGTCCTGTTGTGGATGATCAGATGTAAGAACATAGTCCTGTTGTAGATTATCAGATGTAAGAACATTGTCCTGTTGCGGATGATCGGATGTAAGAACATAGTCCTGTTGTGGATGATCGGATGTAAGAACATAGTTCTGTTATGGATTATAAGATCTAAGAACATAGTCCTGTTGTGGATGATCAGATGTAAGAACATAGTCCTGTTGTAGATTATCAGATGTAAGAACATTGTCCTGTTGCGGATGATCGGATGTAAGAACATAGTCCTGTTGTGGATGATCGGATGTAAGAACATAGTCCTGTTGTGGATGATCAGATGTAAGAACATAGTCCTGTTGTAGATTATCAGATGTAAGAACATTGTCCTGTTGTAGATTATCAGATGTAAGAACATAGTCCTGTTGTGGATGATCGCATGTAAGAACATAGTCCTGTTGTGGATGATCAGATGTAAGAACATAGTCCTGTTGTAGGTTATCAGATGTAAGAACATAGTCCTGTTGTGGATGAACGCATGTAAGAACATAGTCCTGTTGCGGATGAACGCATGTAAGAACATAGCTTGTTGTGGATGCCGTTTATTTCCAGTAATACTTTCAAAGCTCCAGACAAATGTCTGGTGACCATGATGGGTACTAATTGGTACTAATGGTTGATTTCCATTCATCTGGACTTTGACCCTTTGAAGTGACTGTTTAACACATGTACCTATTATTTAGGTGTAGAATGTGAATGTATTAAGGATGAATATGTTTTGAATGTTTACAGTCACATTAATGTGCTTCGGTACATTTGGCATTATAACTCATCAATGATGAATCAACGTGAGATGGGGTCAAAACGTAACTATATGTGTATTTATGAAACTGTCCTTAATATTTTGGTTAAATTGAAATCCATCAGTTAGTAGGGAGAAAATAATCCTAGTATTTCCGAGTGTTCTGACAGACAGATCAAATTGTCTCGCTAGAACTGATGTTTTATATAAAAAGCGCTAATGTGTTAGGCTTAGGTATAATCTACACAAGTGTTCGTAGATACATGAATCGTTCACCTTATTTTGGTTGTAAATATCTTCTGTGTTGAATTATGGTTGGGTGAGCAACGTCCAGGCGGTCCAGTTCACACAATAGTCAATAGCGGAATTTGTGATGGATCAGAGCAAGAGTAAGACATCATCTAAGCCTATTTTTACGCAGTGATTTACTACAAACTCTCTTCCCAACTACCAATAGTGAGACGTTTTTCTCGAAGCTTCGATGTAGCTGACAGAGATGGAAGAGATGCCATCTAGTGGTCAACATTGATAGGTGACCGCAGGGGACTGGAATGAAATTAAACATCAATCTCGAGCAATAGGCAGTGCGCTGGACACTTTGTGGTAACATTGCTGATGAGATATCAGGTTTGGTCACGTAGGTGTGGAAGTAAAACCATGGGGGGTAACGTTGAGTGTGATAACAGGTAGACAGACAAGTGATAAACTATCTGGAACTAACTTCGATCTTCGGGGTATTGATGCCATATTTTACGTTGTTTTCTGAATGCTGGGCGTTTCTTTTTACTGCACATTATGCACATATTACTGAATACTGTGCACATTTTGATGTGGTGTGCCTTTTACTGCACATTGTTTGTGTTTTTACTTATTCGTGTTGTACACTTTTCAGTGACTTGTTTATTTGTTTTTGAATTTTGCGCAAAGCTACACGGGGGTTATCTGCACTGGCCGTCCTTAATTTAGCAGTGTAAGACTAGAGGAAAGGCAGCTAGTCATCACCATCTACCGCCAACTCTTTGGTTACTCTTTTACCAATGAATAGTGTGATTGACCGTAACATTATAACGCCCCCACGGCTCAAAGGGCGAGCATGTTTTGGGCGACGGGGATTCGAACCCACAACCCTCGGATTGTTAAGCACAAAGCGACATGACAAGGCTACCTGCGGTGTGCCAAACACGGTTACCGAAACCAGATTTTGTAACGTTATGAGCCATCAGACTTACCGTCGAACCAAAGGGTAAGGTGTAAAGTGGACAGAGTAGAGACAACCCACCGTGTAGCTTTGCGATAAAACAAAAGTAAAGACCTTAATGGCTTTACCACAACAAAAACAGCGCAAGAAAAACCGTAAACGTTGACAGTTTCAAGCCCTAATTCTAACCTTGGACCTTAGGATCATTTACCTCTAAAGGAGTAATAGCTATAAAAGTAGGTTTTACTGTTTACTGCGTTTACAAAATTCAAATGACTTTCGTAATATGCAGTTTTAAACGGATTCTTCATCAGACACGCGCATGCTCACTAAAGAAGTTCCAATCCCTTCCCATTTTTTTGCTAAAAGAAAAATACCTTAATTACAGATGCTTCTATTACGTTTTCTGACGTACGATGTTGTTGTTACTGAGTGGTGTGGTTTTTGTCTCACTTTTATATTGTGAACAAATATAATGAAGAGCAGTATATTAAGTCTGATAATTGTGTTGGTTGTCGTTTCCAGTAACGTTTTCGTTATTGAGCTCAGTTTAGTGAGAGTTCAAACCGCAAGAGATTTTTTAAAAGTCATTTCACAGCAAGGTAAAAGTTGATTTTTGAGTTAAATTACATGTTTGTTTCCAACACAAGAACTTCGTGGTGCACCACCTGTGGAGGATTCATCCATCTTCTTGACACGTTTGATATTTAGCGCATAAAACAAAGAGACCTTAAGAAATCATACCTTGGGATATATATATACACGCTGATTCTACCGACTTCGACGAACGTGTTACAAAAATGTTTATGTGGAACGAAAAAAACAAAACACGTTAACCCTACATTAAGTTAGAACAATGCCGCTGCGTAAACGAATTTTTTCACATTACGTTAATGAAACACATTGCCTATATATCCATTTTGTAAGTAAAAGAGGCGATTAACCCCATAAAAATGGGTCGAATATAAACGCTATCTGCTTACAATATACACATTTTATAAGATAATGTGGTGTTCAACCGCAGAAAAACGGATAGAACATAGACCCCATCGGCTTATAAATATATTTTACATGCACCAAATTACTTGTAGGTTCATGAGTTTACTAATAAAATATTATTGACACAAAAACTTTGTCAGAAGCATTGTTAGTATTACAATTAAATCATTCATTGTTGCTGTGTGTCTCTTGTATTTGTTTTTAATATATTATACGGTAGACTCAGCAGATAGCCCAATGTGGCATTGCTATAAGAAAGCACACACACATATATAAAATAAGAAATTTTTCCAACTTTTTATTTAAAGTTCTATATCAATCTGAATGGGCATGGACTAGTATTTATTGTGTTCTGACTGTGAATTCGATAATTCGTGGTTGGTGACACGTTTATGCAAAAATTTGCTTTATACTTTCGGGTCGTCGATGTGCTATAAAAATTATAATCAAATTCCTCTACTTGGTGTGACACAATTAGCACCACAATTAGCGGTGGGTGTTGTTGATCAGATGCTTTCCCTTTAGTCTATAAGTTCGAAATTAGAAACAGCTTTGAACGAATCCTGAATCACACAGCATAGTTTACACCAATTATTGCAACTGGCAAGACGAGACGATAGCCAATATGATGTCATACTTAATGAAACACATAAAAACAAGTAGGTAATTTGAGTAGCTTCTAGTTCTCTGGTTTTGTAAAAACAGTTCCCGTAAACAGCACTTGGTTTAACCAGTCATCCAATCACACTATCCAGTCTTTTAAAGAAACTTTTACTGCACCGGTAAGTGGTACAATACTGTTACTAATTCATCCAATCAAATTATCCCATATTCTAAAGATATGTCAACAGCATCGTGAGTGGAACTTGGTGTTGGTATTTCATCCAATCAAATTATCCAATATTGTAAGGAAGTATTAACAGCATCGTGAGTGGTACTTGGTGTTGGTATTTCATCCAATCAAATTATTTAATCTTAACAGTACCTTCGGCAGTTCATCTGCTATTGATAGAAATGGTAAAGAATATGACCATTGTGTTTAAACTTACAGAAATATAAACTTATCTCTTGATCCATATAAATTGGTTCTGGAAAGACCTGCTACTTGGGGCACTTGACTCGCACTCGAATGTCGTCACCAAACATGCTTGCCTTTTCAGTTGTGGTGGCGTTGTAATGTGACAGTCTATCTCACCATTGGTTGATAGAGTAGTCCAAGGGTTAGTTGTGGGTGGTATTAGCTATCTGCCTTTCCTCTGGTCTATCACTTCTAAATATATAAAAATACTCAATATATTTAATAAAAGACCCGCGGTATTCACTGAAATCCCGGCATGGCCAGGTGGTTAAGGCACTCGGCTCGTTATCCAAGAGTCGCATGTTCGAATCCCCGTTACAACAAACATGCTCGCCCTTTCAGCCGTGGGGTCGTTATAATGTGACGGTCAATCCCACTATTCGTTGGTAAAAGAGTTGTCCAAGAGTTGGCTGTGGGTGGTGATGACTAGCTGCCTTCCCTCTAGTCTTACATAGCTAAATTAGGGACAGCCTGCGCAGATAGCCCTCGTGTAGCTTTGCAAGAAATTCAGCAAACGAATACACTACTTCAGAAGCGACAGTTAAAAAGGGTACGACATCTAAATAGTTAATTTAGACACAACTCTGTAATTATCATTCTACACACGTATTAATAACTGTCATCACTGTTTTTAAGCCATTAGATAAAGGTATAAAAACAAACTTGCATTAACGTTTCCCGCCAATCAGGTTCCTTGAAACAATCTGAATAAAGTCAAAACGTTATTTGTATTTCATTCCATCGTATTATATATGTAAACTCCATATTGACTCAAACAATCCACTCATTTGAGTAAATCATAGCAATTTCGGCTTGATGGATAAGTAGGGCTTCACTGCCAAACACGCAAGGCGTTTGTAAATGAAAGTTAAGTGTAACTATAGAGGGGGCGCGTGTTCCTGATATTTATGCGTAATTGGAAATTCTTCAGAAGAATAAAATATTAAAAAATGGAACATTAATGGGCGCTTTTAAATAAAAATATACAGGTACGGAAAAAAAGTGAAATGAAATCGTAAATACAGAACCATTTTGAATCGTAAATACAGAACCATTTTAAATCGTAAATACAAAACCATTTTAAATCGTAAATACAGAACCATTTGAATCGTAAATACAGAACCATTTTAAATCGTAAATACAGAACCATTTTAAATCGTAAGTACAGAACCATTTTGAATTGTAAATACAGAACCATTTTGAATCGTAAATACAGAACCATTTTAAATCGTAAATACAGAACCATTTTAAATCGTAAATACAGAACCATTTTAAATTGACGTAATTTATTAATTATTCAGGCGTTTGCTTATGAAGTCCATTATCCGGTATATTTATCGACTGTCATTACATACGCATTACGAGTTGTGTGTATGTGTAATGTAACAACAGTATCAAACGGTAACGAATAATTCCTCCTAGCTGCCCTACGAAGACAGACCATTTGATACGTATAGCGATGTCGTAGGTATAATTTTCTCAAGAGCAACAACAACAACAACAACAACAAAAATAGTATACTGACAACTGGCTCAGATATAATGGTGTTGAACTACGTTTCCTCGGAACCAAAATAATCAGTTGAACTTAACAATAATTACTGCTACGACTTCCGTGTGATGGTATGAAAGTTTGAAGTTCAAAGCTGCAGATGTCACTAGGTTCAAACCCGATACAAATCTGGTATGTTTAATGTTTAAACTTTTTATTTTGTCACAGCAAATGAAAACCGATTTTCATGTAAACATTAATTTAAAACATCATCTTTCTATGCGTCTTTTCACGATATTAAAGCGAAGCAAAACATGTTGGTTCATGAATGATAGACAGGAAATAGAAACCTTGAAAAAAAACGAAAGAAGAAAAGTCTACCTTCTGAAAACACTCGGGTTGTCAGGTTTGTATTCTATTTATGGCCCAGGCTACTAGTGTGTCTACCCTTCCACTTGTCTGTTCATTTAACTCTTTCTATGTCTGTGTATATATATATTAACCTTTTATCAACCCCTTCGTCCACCTGTCTTTCTATTTATTTTTACTCGATTAGGGTGCTCGATTTGTAATCTGAGGGTCGCGGGTTCGAGTCCCCATCATACAAAACATTCTCGCCTTTTCAGCCGTAGGGGCGTTATACAAATAAGGCCAATCACACTATTTATTGGTTAAAGAGTAGCCCAATAGTTGGCGGCGGGTTGTGATATCTAGCTGCCTTGTCTCTAGTATTACACTGTTAAATTAGGAACAATTAGCGCAAATAACCATCGCGCAGCTTTGCGCGAAATTGAAAAACAAACTGTCGTATATGATTTTATAACTGTATACACTGCTGGTCAAAATCTTATGGCCAATGAACATAAAGACAAAATATACATTTTGCGTTGTTAGACTCAACCCCTTATTTGAGTAGAGCTTCGAAACATGAAAATAAGAAAAGGGAAAATAAAAAAAAAAAACTTTTTTAGCATTTAATAGAAAAAATGTGAACACTATGAAATTAGCCTAAATACTAGTTGGTCAAAAGTGTAAGACCTAAAAAAAGTCCTAAACAGGGTAGGAAATGCCCAACAAGAGGTCTCAGTAGTGAGTTGTACGGCCGTCATTGCGAATAACTTCAAACATTAACTTTGGCATGATCGATATAAGTGTTTGCAGAAGGGTGGCTGGAATGTTATTCCAAGTGGTGAAGATGCCTTCACGAAGATCATGCACTGTTTGGAATTGACGTCCATTTCTATAGACTTTCCTTGCCATCCACCCCAAAACATTTTCAATGGGGTTCAGTTCGGGCGAACACCCTGGATGGTCCAAAAGAATCATGTTATTCGCCATGAAAAAGTCCTTTATCCAGGTACTAAACAAAAATCTATATTATGTAAGAACTAAACTGACAAACCGAACACCAGCATAATTTATAAAATATAAAGTAACAGCTGCCACCAGTTCTATATTAGATAAACGAGCAGAAAAATGGAAACTAGATTCAAAGAACATAAAAACAACACCTTAAACACGTTTTTAAACACTACAAATCAAATAAACACAACATAACCATAGAAAACACCCGCATGTTAAGTAGGGAAACAAATATAAACAAACGCAAAATCAAAGAATCCCCACTTATACAGCACCTAAAAGCAAAATTAAACTAGTATAAAGGAACACCTTTATACCTATACTAATTAATAACCTAACACGAAACTGCAACGCCCTCTACAAGCCCGTACTCGTTTATACATCGTCCTTGAGACATGTGTCCGGCAACGGTCACTTGCAAACTCTCTCTTTCTTAACTTCAAGATGACCTAGGAAGGTCGAAACGTTGTTCTCTCTTTATAAACAAAAGTGTTAACACCCATACCAGCCGTCCTGAGATACATTTTTATTTCAAGTGGATTTCTCGTCATCAAGAATCACGAATAGTTTCCACAACGTTTTAATAAAGGTATTCAGTATTCAGGTATTCAGTAAAGGTATTCAGTATTCAGTAAAGGTATTCAGTATTCAGGTATTCAATAAAGGTATTCAGTATTCAGGTATTCAGTAAAGGTATTCAGTATTCAGTAAAGGTATTCAGTATTCAGGTATTCAATAAAGGTATTCAGTATTCAGGTATTCAGTAAAGGTATTCAGTATTCAGGTATTCAGTAAAGGTATTCAGTATTCAGGTATTCAATAAAGGTATTCAGTCTTTTTACATTAGCCGCGTGATTATTACTCTAGTGTAAATATGTAATTAATATTTATATGGTTACTGCTTTATGAAAGGTAAACGTATGTTAATTCATCCTTCGGTGTGGAATAAGATGAAAGACGTAAAGTTATAAACCTTTATGAATATATTATTGATTTAACTAAAGTTATAAGGAAATCAGACCACAAGTTTTTGTCGTCCCAGATGACGATTCTGACAATGAATAAGTAAGGTTATTTGTTTAAATTAAACTTTCTTTTGTCATATTATTCTGCCATCTTTGAACCCAATTGTGGATCTCTGTTCCACTGTTGCTGCATTATGGTTAATGACTGACTGATTGCTGCTGTATCACGGTTAACAAGTAATTGGTGTTCCTTCTTGATGACGAGAAACCCACTTGAAAAGTGTTAACCTGAAGATGACCTTGGAAGGTTGAAACGTCGATCTCTGCTTATTAATACAAAGTGTTAATACCCTATCAGCCGTTCGGAGATACATTTTTAGTTGAAGTTCATTAAGGTGCTCTCTGGTGGCGAAAAGTGGAAGTAACAGAGTGCTAAGTAAGTACTTTATGAGGGTTGGAGAAGGACTTTAGGTCTGAACTTTTCTCTTTCAGTCTTTACAAGACAAGCATAACAGAGCTTGGAATCATTATATTGTGTTATGTGGAACACCAAACAGACATTGACCGCTTATAAAAGCCAGGTCGCTCTTCACGAGAAGTTCAGGTGCCTCGTGAACATAAACGCCAGGGTCTGTCACTCAACTACCTGTTTTAATTTGTCAGTTCAGCATGAAGTATTGATTGTGTGACCTTTATAAAATCCAGTGCATTTGTAACGGTAAATTTCAGGGGCTTTAGAACGCTTAAATTCCGGGTTTGAAACCTGCAGAGCTGAAGTAATAGTGAGTGGAATTTATAAAATCGAAGACTGTTTTTGTTTTCGATAAATGGAAAAATATATATTTCCTCTCGTTTTCTGAAGCTATATCACACCATACACAACTTACCATTAAGAACTAACGTGAGGGTACGTTATAATGTGACGATCAATCCCACTATTCGTTGGTAAAAGAGTAGCCCAAGATTCGGCGGTGGGTGGTGATGACTAGCTGCCAGGTCTAGTCTTACACTGCAAAATTAGGGACGGCTAGCACAGATAGCCCTCGAGTAGCTTTGTGCGAGATTCAAAAACAAACAAACTAACGTGAGAAAGAACTATAATAAAACACAGGTACAACATTGTTCTTCTCATGACTGTATTCTTGAGACTTAGTGAAACCTTCGCTGTTAAAATTGTGATGTAAACATACCTTCTTTGTTTTATCTTATACAAATAACTGAAGTTAGGAATAAAAACTTCCATTTATCTTATAGTACGACAAAATAAACACCTGTCACACGAACTTAATGTCTCTGAAACGTTCTTTTTTAGAAAGTTAATTTTCTCAGTATACATTTGCTTATATTCCAATGTATTACTAACACTAGTTGTCCTTTCCAAGCAGGTAATTTTTCACGTCTTAGTGTAGATGAGAATTTGAAAAATAACAAACACAAATCATTTATATCTCTACAGGTAAAACTATTCTACGTCTTTCCCATTCTGACTCTGTGTACAAGTCTAACCACGCTCTATCATCCATATGTATTTCATTTTCATGTTTTACTGGATTTGGGTTAGAGTTCATGAATGTATGTCATTAATCAAAGAGGAACCTCACGAATGAAAGAGGGTAGAAAAGAAAGGGTGGAAGGTGTGTGTGTGTGGAGGGGGTTAATTCGTTCTTTTACACCTCGTTGTCACATATTATGTGGAAATTCTTGATTAATTAATAGATGTCTGTAAATGTTATTCCGCTGGTGAAAGTTAAACCAGCAATATGCTTCATTTAAACTTAAAATTAATCCAAAAGCGCCATCTCAGTATGCAGTAAAATCTGTGAAGTATGTAAGTAAATTAATTGTACTTGACATGGTCAAGAGTGTTAAGGCGTGCGACTCGTAATCTGAGGGTCGCAGGTTTGCATCCCCGTCGCACCAAACATTCTCGCCCTTTATAATGTGACGGTCAAAACACTAGTGATAACTAGCTGCCTTCCCTCTAAGGGCCCGGCATGGCCTAGCGCGTAAGGCGTGCGACTCGTAATCCGAGGGTCGCGGGTTCGCGCCCGCGTCGCGCTAAACATGCTCGCCCTCCCAGCCGTGGGGGTGTATAATGTGACGGTCAATCCCACTTTTCGTTGGTAAAAGAGTAGCCCAAGAGTTGGCGGTGGGTGGTGATGACTAGCTGCCTTCCCTCTAGTCTTACACTGCTAAATTAGGGACGGCTAGCACAGATAGCCCTCGAGTAGCTTTGTGCGAAATTCCCAAACAAAAAAAAAAAAAACCTTCCCTCTAGTCTTACACTGCTAAATTAGGGACGGCTAGCGCAGATAACCCTCGAGTAGCTTTGTGCGAAATTAAAACAAACAAACAAATAGGGAATCGCACCCGCGACCTTCAGATTGCGTCCTAACCACCAGGGCCTGATTGTTGAAACTGGTCTAGAAGCTCATGGTGGAATTTGATGGTCACTTTTTACGTTGATTTTACCAAAGTGTTCTGGTAATGCTAAAATTGAATAAAGTGGAGTCCGTTTATTGAGAATATAACAGAATGAAAAAGTTAGAAACGTAAATAACGTTACGTCAGCTGAAGATAAATAAGTTCCCTTTTCAGGATCAGAATAAACTTTTTTTCCTCATTTTTCACTGTGTATATATAATTGTAACAACCTCTATTGATATCTTAAACCTATTTAGTGAGAGCAAAGTATTTTAAATATATTCATTCTCAGTACTCGAAATCAGTAATTAGTTTAGTTATAAGTGAAATACGACAAAAAAGGTCAGAAGAGCACACGCAAACTAAATCACCAGTCAATTTGAAGTCCCACAACACAGAAATTCTGGTTCGATACACGCGTTGAGCATAGCACAAATAACCAAATACGCAGTTTTGCGCTTATAACAACAAGTAAGTAGGTTTGTTTGTATGTTTTAGAAGAAAGACGCATTAGGCTCTCTGCTGTATCCACCGCATGGAATATAACAATGGATTTTGGCTTTCGTTGTAAGACTTCAGAAGACCATAAAAACTTTACAAAGGTCCATCAGTTTCTTCCATACAAAACTTATACACAATCTTTGTAATAATTAACTTGAAGATGGATAACACACTCTGCTAACATGGCAAACAATGAGTTACAAAACTATTTTATGTTTTGTGTTCATTTTAAGGAAAACAACAGAAGAATTAAACAGCCACTAGAGGAAGCTTTCATTTTTCACCGAGGGGGGGATCTAGTTCAAATTAGACAAACTGAGAATTTTACAAAAATATAAACGACATGAAGCAGGAACTGATTGACTACAGCGACTGATGGTGAGGTTAATAGTTTTAAAACTGTTGGTTAATGTTAAGCATTCTAGAAACTCTGTATGAAAGACGAAGACATTAAAACATACTGGTAGAAACAAATAATTCCTCATCTTCAAAAACCAAACAAGCAAGTAATAAATATTTTTTAAAATTTTAATTCGTAAATAATTTATTGGAACACTCAAATGTATTATATATATCATTGTGTTTTCTTCACAAATTTTCGATGTGGGAAACATATTTAGGGTTAATGGAACATCCTTATGAATGTACACGTTTCTTTATAAGGTTTGTACCGAAACAAGCATTTAACCATTCGTATTTCGTATCAGTGTTTCTATATGTAGAATAACGTATTCTCCAATCAAAATGAATTTGTTGAATACATTAAAAGTTCTACCTACTTATAATGCCGTTCTACCTCATATTTTAAAAACTATTCATGTTATATACAAGTGCTTCCATGTTCGGTTGATAGTTTTTGAATTTAACCTTGTGGTCAGTTTTTTTTGGTTTTCTTTAGTATTTTTCTCAGTAAAATGAATCGTTTTGTTTCTTGTTTTCTTTAAACATAGGACAGTCCAGAGTTGTAGATCCATTATTTGAATCAGTTTAAAATCGTACCATTATAAAACAAGTCACGCTATGTTTCATCGTGGAAGCTTTTCTCGTGCCATCCGAGACAACTAAACGATATCCCAGATCATTTATGACTGGTTAACTGGAGATCAAACGACAGGAGATGGTTTCGTGCCGGGTTACAGGTCCTAATCATTAGCAGGAAACACCAGGTAGTTGTTCCAACGACAGGCAGGCGGACGTTATTCCTAATTAAATGGGTTTTATTCCGGGTCAAACTTTATCTTCTATCTGCCATAATTGGGTGTCAGCTAGGAAATCATTAGAAAATATTGGTGGAGATCACAGAGAATGAATCTCTCGTTTCAGCGAAAGTAGAAAATTACATGTCATTAATTCTAACATGCTTTAACCTCATGTAATGGTGCTTTTAAAGGTCATTTTACCATGTTATAAGGTAATATCTGATTAAGCGTCCTCGCTATGTTCCTAACGCACCTACTTCCTTTAGGATTTTCGGCTTAAAGCTGAACGCAATGCATCAGTTTCTATAAATCCTACCGTAATTATACCATACTCGAGCGCCATCTAGTGGCTCTATACAAAACTATTATGATTACTCCAATAAGTCTTTGAACGAAAAACATATTTTCAGATAACAACATGGGAATTCATTGTGATTCAAGAGAAAATTAGATATGTCGTTTATTCGAAAGAAATTGATGCATAGCGGAAATAATTTGTACCTAAATAACTTCCCTAGTGGGAATAACATGAAGGACAAAAACTGATATGTAGCGGAAGTAGTTGGGATTTGAACAACTTCCTAAAACGAAACGATACAGATTATTTTCATTATGAAGGACGGTTTGGTTTGTTTTGAAAAACTACACGAGGGCTATCTGCGCTAACCGTCCCTAATTTAGCATTGTAAGACTAGAGGGAAGACAGCTGGTCATCACCATCCACCGCAAACTCTTGGGCTACTCTTTTACCGAGGAATAGTGGGATTGACTGAAACTTTATAACGCCTCCATGGCTGAAAGAGCGAGCATGTTTGGTGTGACGGGGATTCGAGCCCGCGACCTTCGGATTGCGAGTCGAGTGCTTTAAGCACCTGGCCATGCGAGGCCAAAAAGAAAAAAAACAATAGCCACACGTTTGCACCTTTAATATTCTTGTATACATGTTAAGACTCAGCAGCACGCACGAGCTTTATCTACTAGGACAGATGCTTTTCTATGGCTGATTTCTAGACAATAGTCCCACGGATTGAGAAGGAAACAGAGAGTTCAGAGGACGCTAGTTGTATCTCTAGTTTCCACTTTCAAAATGTCGTGGTTTGCTATAACGACAAACGTAACACGGAGAATTAAAAGCCCACTACCGAGGGATATGTGTATTAATGCGTCAGATACTTGTTACAGCTTGCTGGCGCGTTCTCGAGCTGTCTTTGGTCTGTTGTCGTGTGTTCCAGGTCTTCTCGATCGAATGGACGTTGTCGTTGCACGGCAAGTCACGCTTCGCAGAGTCTGAAAAGGATCGTGTACCGTGTAGTCTCGGGGTTAGAAACGCGATACACCGTTCTAAGATTCACCAACAGCCAAGTTTCATTCCGAGAGTCGCAGACAAATGTCGACCGCTCTCGGGGACCACACGCGGGGCTCCTACCATTATAGTCAAATTTTGTCAATCACAAAATGTGTCTCCTCCTTTCTTACTGCCTCTTTCTTTTATCTCTCACGAGTTTTCCCGCACTCCGTGTTCCGTCTCATGTTTCTAACTTCTTTCAACTCTAGTGTTTGCAGTTTTTCATCTACGAGCTTCATAATTTCTTTCTATTTTCTTGTTTTTCTTTATCTCATATTCTTCGTTCCATCAAAGCCAGCGTTTCGTTCAATTATATCTTCCTTCTGTCTTCGTTTATAGTATTTGTCACGCACTACTTTTTTTTAAGCGCATTAATACAATAATCACTTCCAATAAATTCCCCAGAGTTATTACTTTGATCTTCCGTTACTGTAATACACCGGTGTGGAAACTACTGGATATTGTCCGTGATTGTCGCAATTTACTCTCCTCTTACACAGAATGATACAAATATATTTATACGCCACATATTGTTTAATAAAATAAAGAAAAATGAGTATGAAACTCGAGTGCCCTCTGACAGAATCTTTGTTAACTATAAATGTCTTGAAGCTACCGAAGTACTGACTCATACTGAAAACCTAGACGGCAGTTGATACCATACCAATAATCTTGACGACTGTAGATACGACACGAATAATATTGATGGTAGTAGATACCACATCAACAATAATCTGGAAGGTTGTTGTTTCAAATCACGGTCCGAGTCTTCCTACAACTTTCGCGAACGAAGCTTAATAAACTTATCTTGTTAATCAAAATACTTAAAACAACAACTTAGGTCTTTACTGGTGTCCTAAACACGTGAACTTTGAACTCTTTATCTTCCTTGCCTTTTTAACGTGAAAAACAATTTTTTGTCAAGACGAAAGAAATACTGTAAAGGTAGCTAGCTATTCATAAGTTTGTTTGTTTGTTTTTTGGAATTTCGCATAAAGCTACTCGAGGGCTATCTGTGCTAGCCGTCCCTAATTTAGCAGTGTAAGACTAGAGGGAAGGCAGCTAGTCATCACCACCCACCGCCAACTCTTGGGCTACTCTTTTATCAACGAATAGTGGGATTGACCGTAACATTATAACGCCCACACAGCTGGAAGGGCGAGCATGTTTGGCGCGACGGGGATGCGAACCCGCGACCCTCAGAGTACGAGTCGCACGCCTTAACACGCTTGGAGCTATTCATAAAACAGGCCAATAGAGCAACTTGCAAGTAATTACATTAATAACAAGTACACACTAAGTCTTAACATCGCCCAGATATTCGGGAATTCAACAAATATAATTTCACGAGATTTGAGTTCTGTAACTTGTGGAACTCCCTATTCACCCACCAAACTAAAAATAATTCAATCATACAGAGAAGTATTTTTAGTTTCTCACTCATTCTATGAGAACTTTCCTTATGAAAAAACAAACATACACACACAAACAAACAGTAATTTATTATCATGCACGTGGTTCTTAAAAATAAGTTGCCTAATTAATATTAGGATTAACCCCTTTTTTAAATTCTGACTTACGAAAATTTTGTTCTGTTAATGTTTTAGGTAAGCCTTTATTTCATAATTTTGTGTAAATTAAAATAGAAACATTCTACACAGTCTTCAACTGACAGACAAGAAGGAAGGAAATCAGTCAATATGAAACACTAATAACTTTTAGTCTGGCAGTCACATAGTATTATTTGACCACTACTTTTATAACGCGCCTAAAGCCCCTTGGTGTAGAGCGTGAGACGACATAATGGACCCTGAATTCAGAGTCCGACACGCGAAGAAAAGAAGATGAATCCCCGACACCTTTTGAATTTAATTTATTCGTGAATTTGAAGTTCGCAGTGAAATAAAACTCTAACAATCTCGTTTGTCTGTTTTGAATTTCGCGCAAAGCTACACGAGGGGCAACTATCCGTAGCTAATTTATCAGTGTAAGACTAGAGGGAAGTCAGCTAGTTATTACCACCCACCGCCAACACTTGGGCTACTCTTTTACCAACGAATAGCGGGATTGACCGTCACATATTAACGCCACCACGACTGAAAGGGCGAGCTTGTTTGGAGCGACGGGGATTCTAACCCGCGACCTTTTGATTACGAGCCTGGCACCCTAGCCACCCGGCCTTGCCGGGCCCCGACGCTCTAAACATGCCGCTCGTGTTTCACGGCGGCCAAGGGATTTATTTACCAGATGTTTATATGAAATGGGAACGTTTCAGAAGAAACGCCAGTGACGACAGGTACCACCGCCAGGGTTTCATGGTTGAGTGCCTAACTCGGGAAGACAGAGAGATTGCGAATGAAATAAATGTTTAAACAGCGCCTCCTGGGGTGGTCCGGGAAGTAGTTATCTTTACAGATCCCATGATAATTTCTACTTATGGAAGAATGAGTTCATTGGACCTGTACATGTACAGTGAATGTTAGAAACTGGACCCGAATACACGAGAATTCACCTCGTGCTAACACTGGAAAGTATCAAAGATTTGCAAACATTTTTTTTCTGGAATCACAAGGGGTGGTTTGTGTAATAAAAGAAAAAAAGCTATGATTAGGCTTAGCTTAATATTTAACGAATTTTGCGAGATTAGTTTTGGTGATTTTCAAAAAAGATTCAACTACGTGAGTAACAGAATGCTCAAATATTCGCAGTTCACGTCGAAGAGCAGATTTTTTTTCCACTTTACGTCGCAACGAGAACAAAACATTCAAAATTCTTGATACCTTTATATCTATACTAATTAATAACCTAACATCCAACTGCAACGCACCTACAATCCTGTACCCGTTTATATTCTCGTCCCTAAGATATGTGTCCGTCAACGGTCACATGCAAACTCTCTCTTTGTTGACCTGAAGATGACCTACGAAGGTCAAAACGTTGTTCTCTCCTTATCAACGAAACATCCGGAACTAATGAACGTTTCACAAACTTAATATTATTTGATATATTGAAAGCCAGACGATTCTCTTATCTGTTTTGTTACAGCAAATAGCCCAGTTTATTTTATCTATATGACCGTTCCTTAGCTCTGCATGGTCAGGTGGGCAGGACGCTTGACACGCAATCTGAAGTTGCGGGTTCGAATTCCCGTCCTATCAAATATGCTCGCCGTTTCAGTTGTAATGTGACAGCTAACCCACTATTCGTTGGATGTAGCCCCAGAGTTGGGGGTAGGTGGTCATGATAAGCTGGATTCCCTATAGCAGGGGTTCCCAACCGGTGGGTCGCGACCCCCAGGGGTCACAAAGCCTTGGTAGGGGGGTCGCGTAGCCTTGGCAGGGGAGTCGCGTAGCCTTGTTAGAAGTAGCTTGGGATAGCATTAATTTTATTTCATCAATTACATTTTCAAGTCGCGAGTGCCAAAAGGTTGACTATAGGGCCTATAGTCTTGCACTGCTAAGTTATGGAAAGCTAGTCCTGGTGTAGCTTTGCGCGAAATTCAAAACAAACAAACTTTCAATGATGTTTATATAGTATACGGACGGGCAGCGCAGTGAAAGCATTCTTTACTCATCATTCTGAGGTCCGTGGTTCGAAACCACCTGGTGTATATACATTATTGAAATGAAGCGCTACCTCCATCACAGCGAAATTACCAGGTTTATTTACACATAAGTATCTTATTTGTTAATACATGCGAATGACCTCTCTCACATTTCCTACGCAAGATATTCTACGTATAATACCGTGTTACAATGTACATAAACATAATTTATTAATAACAAGATGAAATCAATCTTTCAATATACTTAACAGATTGTTGTACCAGCTTGTTTTCCTGGGACATAAATGTCCATAAAGGTTTAACGTGAAAAAAATTTCATTGTTCGTTTCACTAAAGAACTCTGTTGCTGTTCAAAATAGTTCATGGTGTAATAATGTTTTAAAGACATCAGAGTCTTCAAAAAGCCTGGTTCCTTCCCGCCCTCGAGTCTAAACTTTTCAACACATCAGGAACTCACATGACATGCGCTTCTATTCGTTACACAGTGGGGTTCAACTTGGCAAGGGGGCTATTGTTAAAATGGAAACAGTTTTTAAATTCATATCTTGAAATAAGCACAATGGAGCAGAAGGTAAACAAACATGGAATACGGGTTTTACAAAGGGAAGACCTCAATGTGCACGTGAAGAAAAACTCATTTAAAATGGACACATTATCTGCCCCGATAGGTCCCAAAAGAAGCATTCTGGGAGAGACGATTCTTCAAAGAACAACAATAACAAGAAAAAACACACACTCAGCTAGTTTTCTTTGTGACTGTATGGGATGAACAGATTCTCTGTGAACACAATAATTTCTATATTATCGAAATCTTCAGTGAAAAATTTTGGAATTTAAGATCAAGGAAAACGTAACAATCCCAGCTTTCATTAACAAGTTCAAACTTAGGTTGTGTTTCTACGGTCTTTTATTCACAATTTTTCGTTATAGCTCGTGTATTAGTTGACGGGGGGTGAATCAGTTTCTGATTGGTCAAAACAAAACTTGAGCCGGGCGTGGCTAAGCGATTTGCGTGTCAAAACTGGGAATCCCACTGGTTAATGGTCAGGGTCAGTAAAGTAAAATAGGCTGTGGGGTCATGAATATACGGTATAAGTAAGAAATGGGTAGCCCGAGAATTGGTATTAGATACCTGTCAGTTCGATAACAGATTTATCAGTAATAAGTCACGTAGGGTTACGCGAATAAATAAATCCCTTTCTTAGTTCTTGGAAAAACAATTTAAATATACCTAACATTTTCATGTAGTATCAGCCGACCAACTTACAGCTATACCTAACATTGTTATGTAGGATCAGTCGACCAACTTACAGCTATACCTAACATTGTTATGTAGGATCAGCCGACCAACGTACAACTATACTTAACATTGTTATGTAGAATCAGCCGACTAACTTACAGCTATACCTAACATTGTTATGTAGGATCAGTCGACCAACTTACAGCTATACCTAACATTGTTATGTAGGATCAGCCGACCAACGTACAACTATACTTAACATTGTTATGTAGAATCAGCCGACTAACTTACAGCTATACCTAACATTGTTATGTAGAATCAGCCGACCAACTTACAGTTATACCTAACATTGTTATGTAGGATCAGCCGACCAAGTTACAGTTATACCTAACATTGCTATGTAGGATCAGCTGACCAACTTACAGCTATACCTAACATTGTTATGTAGGATTAGCCGACCAACTTACAGCTATATCTAACATTGTTATGTAGGATCAGCCGACCAACTTACAGCTATAACTAACATTGTTATGTAGGATCAGCCGACAAACTTACAGCTATACCTATCATTGTTATGTAGGATCAATCGACCAACTTACAGCTATACCTATCATTGTTATTTAGGATCAGCCGACCAACTTACAGCTATACTTAACATTGTTATGTCAGATCATCCGACCAATTTACAGCTATATCTAACATTGTTATGTAGGATCAATCGACCAACTTACAGCTATACTTAACATTGTTATGTCAGATCATCCGACCAATTTACAGCTATGCATAACATTGTTATGTAGGATCAGTCGACCAACTTACAGCTATACCTAACATTGTTATGTAGGATTAGCCGACCAACTTACAGCTATACCAAACATTGTTATGTAATATCAGCCGACTAACTTACAGCTATACCTAACATTGTTGTGTAGGATCAGCCGACCAACATCCAGCTATATCTAACATTGTTATGTAGATAAGCATCTTGCAGTGTTTTCAAGGAACTTAGTTCCGAACAAAAAGTGTTTGTGTTCTATCTTTTTATGAGCTGTTAGTAATCAAACGAGGCTTAACACTTTGACACAGTTTTCAGCATTTTTATAGAATTATCTCCCTTAAGAAGAACTGGCTCAGACTCCAAGAACTTTGTTGTTGTTGTTGTTTAATTTAAAGTAAACTATACAAAGGAGGAAGTTAGGTTGTTCCCAGTACAAGGATCGAACCCTTGATTGATGTTTACATGTCCTTAAGTTTACAGTTGAGTTTCCAGGAAGCGTGGAATAAAGCGAACGTCACATATGAACGTAGATAAACTTGAGCGGTAGGCAAACTTCTTATCATATTGAATGAAATTCAAGCAGTTCACTTGAAGTTCAACGTCAGTGTTAGTTAAGGAAGGTCTCGCATGGCCTGATCATTAATGTCTTTGACTCTTTTCCTGTTGATTGTGGGTTCGAATTACATCATTTAGCATGTTTAACTTTGGGTGAAGGCATTATAATAAATCCCACTAATCCTCAGTAAAAGAGTATCCCAAGAGTTGGCGGTGGATGGTGATGACTCGCTGCCTTTCACCTACTCTATCACTGCCAAATTAGGATACAGCTAACGCAACTCCCGAGCAGTTTTGCGCGAAATTGAACAAAACCAATCAAATAAAAGTAATTTAACGAAAACACCAAGTGTTAATCGTATTTCGAAGAAGTAACATGGATGTGCGAACACAGTGGCGAACCATTTGTCAGTGCAACTCCGCCATGGTTACCCTAATGATTTCGATTTTCCATAGACTTTTCCCAGAAAGAATATTCGTATGGTAAAGTCGCAGAAAGAAATATAGATGTGGAATCATTACTACCATGGTTAAAGTTCGGGTTTTAACCGCAAAGGGACCCAAACCACCTCTTAAAAAGTGACTGTTAACAAGTTGCACGTGTTCCAATGAACCAAATAATTCTAAAAACTCTTATTATTACAAAGTACAACAACAAAAACACACACACAACTTCGGACGTTTCTACACATACACACTGATGTAAAACAATCGGCAAACTGCCCTTAAACTGTAATACGGTGCTTCCCAAACTCTTTTAACTCGCGTCACATTTTTGATGTCCCAGACTTTTTGCGGTATGCGTAAATAAGTCCGTATTGCAGATCAGGTGGCATAATAGGACAGTTATAAGTTATATTGTGTACCAAGAATAACGTAAATTTGAAAATTAGTATATATATATATATATATTAACTGGATAATAAGTTAACATTACCAAATTAATAACTGTAAAAAATCCGTGTCACCCCTCTGACTCTTCCCTGACACACAGTTTGGGAAGCATTGGTAAAACGTATTGCAATACCTGACGCATTCAAGGTTCTACGACACGAAACATGTGACAATAAATGATTTGCAACATGTAACACGAAATAAAAAAAAAAAGTTGCCATGGTGCTTTGGATGATACAAGTTTCATTTATTGAGGAATTTATATTTTACGGGTGTAGAGGGCCCGGCATGACCTGGTGGTTAAGGCACTCGACTCGTAATCCGAGGATCGCGGGTTCAAATCCCCGTTACACCAAACATGCTCACCATTTCAGCCGTTACGGCGTTATAATTTTACGGTTAATCCCACTATTTGTTGGTAAAAGAGTGGCCCAAGAATTGGTGGTGAGTGGTGATGACTAGCTGCCTTCCCTCTAGTCTCACACTGCTAAATTAGGGACGGCTAGTTCAGATAGCCCTCGTGTCGCTTTGCGCGAAAATCGAAACAATCAAAACGAGTGTAGAACATAGTAAATTTATACTCTGTATCTCAGAAAGGCTGTTATGGGAATTAATACTTTTATTGATAAAGAGAGAACAGACCCCCGCTAGTACAGCGGTGTGTCTCCGAATTTACAATACTAAAATCAGGGGTTCGATTCCCCTCGGTGGGGTCAGCAGATAGACCGATGTGGCTTTGCTATAAGAAAACAAACACACACACACACACACACAAGAAGAGAACAACGTTCATATCTTCCTAAGTCATCTTCATTCTTGACCTGAGATACATTTTTATTTCAAGTGGGTTTCTCGTCATCAAGAAATCTGTACTCCATTTACTAGGAGGAACAAGTACGCTTGTTATAACCAAGGCACTATAAGGTCATGTCCACCTGGTGGTCATTTATCAAGTTGTCCTATGAACCATGGACAACAAAACTGATCATTAAGTGACATCATCTACATTGACCACTCGTGTGTATTTAGTCGGGCAGAGTATGGTTTTGAAACCCAATGTTGAGTATAATGAAGAATATGTGGAATATTTTCAAACTTAAGATTTATACTCTTTGTATAATACTCAATACTCTTTGTACAATGAAAAGTTCTGCGCCCAATAGCATACGTACAAAAGATGCCCACACATGTATAAATATAAATGTAACCCTTACGGCAACTGTTAAGCTTATTAGGTCTTCTGCCCCAATCCCACACATATACACATGCAGATGAGAGAGCAAACTTACACTACTGGTTATGACAAGCAATAACATGTAGTCATGCTACATGACTAACTAACTAACTCTTATCAACCTCAGATCTTTCCAATGTGGAAATGTTACGTACATGTATGTGAAAATAGTTTTAACTGGAATGTAAGACCAGAAGCATTGCTTGCGATTGTTAGCCCCAGGTCTTCCTCATCACCTCAAATATTACAGTGTGTGAACAAACTTGAAACAGGTTTAAACTGGAACAAAAATTCCATATGTGATGAAAGGTAAGTTTTCGGTCTTTGATTCGATGGATTCCCACGTTTTATTTAACAACTGTAATTAAAACACTCCAGAAAATTTACAATAAACGTTTCCCCAGTTTGCTGTGACTATTGTTCTTAATTAAAACACTCCAGAAAATTTACAATAAACGTTTCCCCAGTTTGCTCTGACTATTGTTCTTAATTAAAACACTCCAGAAAATTTACAATAAACGTTTCCTCAGTTTGCTCTGACTATTGTTCTTAATTAAAACAAAACCAAAACCTTGATTTATATTTGGATTTTCCATCTCACGTCTTAAAGCGAAACACAAGAGCGCTTGGATTGCCCTTTCTTCTGTGGCGGTTGTATTATAGTTCACTGTTTATACAGTTAACACTTATAAATACATTTAATGTTCAATTTATTTGTTAAATAATTTTGAAAGCAAAAATAGTGAGTTAAACTAGGCTAGAAAACAAAGAAAAATATTTTTAAAAGTTTATTAAGTGACCACCCAGTAGGCCCGGGTTCTCTTGCCTTCGACATATAGTTGTGTAAAATTTAAAATATACAAAAATATTCAGGTTTCTTTTTATTTTACTTTCTACAAGAAAGCCTTACGAAACAAACGCCTTTATCATCTGTTCAGGCAGATTAAAATGTCATTAGCACAAAAATACCCTTTGTGTCAGAATGTGCTTACTATTTAAGTAATGGAATTTTCGACCAACTTTCAAGTCCTGGTTAACGTGCACTTTATAAAAAATATCTTTTATTGCCTTATTCCATTTTGTTTCTTCACTGTTTGATGGATTTTGCAGTCTTGAAGTTTTACAAGTGGTTATGTTGTTTGCGTTTAGATGTGTCTCCGCTGAAACGTGGATTTAAACGTATTTGATGTTTCAACTCGTTTATCATACTTTGTTTTCTAAAGGTAAAAGTTGATCCCCGAAAAATACATCAGGCTAAGAGACCTGGAAGAAACCAGATATAAAAATATGTCTTTATCATTTGAAAGTAGACCCTTTAAAATTGAAAGTGACATTAATTGAAGACATGACGACTGAAAGTAAAACGTCTGTGAGTTCATTTTAGGCTTTCATCTTGCAACAGAAGAACTTATAAGAATGTAGGTGGTTCTGATGGTCTTAGCCCTAAAATCATATTACCGAGAAAAGAAAAGTAAAGAAAATATAAAATAAATTCGTTTTATAAGTAGAATCTAATGTGGTGTTTTGAAACGTTTTTAATTAAGTATAGAAACGGGACACAGTGTTGTTCATTTTTATCACACACGCCTTGATTAGCCCGTTATGGATTTCTGATGAAAGACTGAAACAGATATCAACCCAGATAGTTTTTTGATACCACAAAATACTACCCAAAATTCCGTTCTTTCAATATCAGAACAAACCAGTTAAAATTGAAATATGGCAGCCAAATGTCTGTCGCTCTGTACTAAAACTCATCAAAAGGATTGGAACAATATGGCGGCTAAACGTCTGTCGCTCTGTACTAAAACTCATCAAAGGGATTGGAACAATATGGCAGCTAAATGTCTGTCGCTCTGTACTAAAACTCATCAAAGGGATTGGAACAGTATGGCGGCTAAACGTCTGTCGCTCTGTACTAAAACTCATCAAAAGGATTGGAACAATATGGCGGCTAAATGTCTGTCGCTCTGTACTAAAACTCATCAAAAGAATTGGAACAATATGGCGGCTAAATGTCTGTCGCTCTGTACTAAAACTCATCAAAGGGATTGGAACAATATGGCGGCTAAATGTCTGTCGCTCTGTACTAAAACTCATCAAAAGGATTGGAACAATATGGCGGCTAAATGTCTGTCGCTCTGTACTAAAACTCATCAAAAGGATTGGAACAATATGGCGGCTAAATGTCTGTCGCTCTGTACTAAAACTCATCAAAAGGATTGGAACAATATGGCGGCTAAATGTCTGTCGCTCTGTACTAAAACTCATCAAAAGGATTGGAACAATATGGCGGCTAAATGTCTGTCGCTCTGTACTAAAACTCATCAAAGGGATTGGAACAATATGGCAGCTAAATGTCTGTCGCTCTGTACTAAAACTCATCAAAGGGATTGGAACAGTATGGCGGCTAAACGTCTGTCGCTCTGTACTAAAACTCATCAAAGGGATTGGAACAATATGGCGGCTAAATGTCTGTCGCTCTGTACTAAAACTCATCAAAGGGATTGGAACAGTATGGCGGCTAAACGTCTGTCGCTCTGTACTAAAACTCATCAAAAGGATTGGAACAATATGGCGGCTAAATGTCTGTCGCTCTGTACTAAAACTCATCAAAGGGATTGGAACAATATGGCGGCTAAACGTTTATCGGTCAATGTAATGTAGAACAATACTGCCATATTTTTATTTTACTTCTGTTTGTCTGTTTGTTTTGGAAATTTGCGCAAAGCTACATGAGGGCTATCTGCGCTAGTCGCCCCTAATTTAGCAGTGTAAGACTAGAGGGAAGGCAGCTAGTAATCACCGCCCACCGCCAACTCTTGGACTACTCTTTTACCAGCATTTTACCAGCGGGGACTCGAACCTGCGACTTTCAGATTACGAGTCGAATGCCTTAACCCACCTGGCTATGGTGAGGCCTGACAATACTATTTAGCGATTAACTGTGACAGTATTGTCACGTGCTATACAAACACCTAAAATATTTTAGGGCATTAGTGGCACGTAAAAATGAATTTGAAGGAAAGTTGGTATGCATTTAGACTATGATTCAACTCAGAAGTAATTAGTTTTTGGAGAGTCAAGATCACGAAGACCAAAACCAAAAATCTTTATCTGTTAACGCAGAGCCGATGTTTCACACTATTTCTACTTTATATCTCATTCAAAAATCATCGAATTTTGATGAAACATGGGGGGACCTATGTAGAATACATCTTCCCATTTGATCTGCCAAAAATGGCCACAACAAAGGAACACATTTTCTGTTTTCTTATGATTTCAGAGCCGACTCTGCGTGCTAGAGATATACTTTCCACTGAGGGTCTCTCCACTTAGCAAGTGTTATTTTAAATATCACCATAGTGACAATTGTTGAAGCTTGAAGTTCCAGGAGCCAGAATCATGTTAAAATGTCGTGAAAGTTCGATGATTTCTGATACTTCTATCTGAAATAACAAATGATTTTCTTTTTTCTGAAATGTTTAAAATGATGTTTATGTAGAACACGCAACGTTCACTGTTTATGTTCGATTCCTGTTCTATAAACTTTCAGTTATTCTAAAAGAAAGTGCTAATTTGTGTGCGTTTTAAAATCTTCATAAATGTTACAAGAAGGGCTATCTGCACATAGCCGTTCATATCTGTAAATTTTAGGCTAGAGGGAAGGCAACCAGTGAACAGCTCTCCCTGCCACACTTGGACTACTTTTATAAACAAATAGTAGGATTATAACGTTACTATTGTTGCGCGTACCCTTGTGGTACAACGATAAGTCTACGGGTTTACAACACTAAAATCGGAAGTTCGGCACTCCTCGGTGGACTCAGTAGAGACCCTGATGTGACTTTGCTGTATAATAATAAACTAGTAGCACACGGCTAGCGCGAAAGTGCGGAGAGCGTTTCTGTAGCAACGGGACTCGAATAGGGAACCCAGAAATTCTTCTACGAACAGTTTTAACTTACGAGGCCACTCTCTGATCATAACATCAATAAAGTATTAATTGTGAATTTTACAAAACGATCAAGGTCTATATCGAGTCTTGAGAACTTCGCCAACGATACCACATTATTTTCTGTTCTTCTTATGGTGTGTTTATAAGAGAAACGTTAAGAACCTGAGAAGAAATATTCGCCGAAACAATCACTAAACTTTAATTACAATGGAGCTTTTATTTCAAGCGCTGATAACTTTACGATCCAGATTTTCGTAGTCTTCTGATAAGTTCGACCAGTCTTTTCCAGTTGGATGAACAAAAATAGAGCAATATTATTCACAAAGCCTAATTGCTCGTGAAGATTATAGGATATGAACTGCCAGGTTGCGCTCAGTCAAGGTTTTGCGTAAAACCTATACCTCTGCGTATTCTCACGCAACGTTTTTCATTCAAATACTAAGGCAGGTACTAGATGGAACCCAACAATAGGAAGAGACATTCTATACTTAACGAAGCATCGCTTTGGGGGTCGGTCCCCCCTCTTCCACAACGAGTATCTTATGGGCTACTGAAGACCTGACTCTGTTTCAAATCATTACGGTTTTTCCCAAAAACGTAATTTTTGTTCCCTTTCGGTAACAATTCTTGGTTTTAGCCTAAAGCCATGCCGATAAACGTAATCAAGCATAAGAGATCATCTCTTGGCTTCAACAGCGCCATTCAGCCGCATGGTTGCCATCTCATGTTAATGTCTGGGAATTAAAAGCCCGTTCAAGAACTTACCGGCTCTTAACAACGGTAACGAGGCTGTTGATAAGGTGTCTGCAAGGATGAATGGATTATGTTACGCCGAACCAGCCGAAAACAGTTTTTTTTTTTCGTATTATCTTTCAGTGTAGGCCTTTGAAGTGCCTTTAAGCTGTCCAGTGAGATCAGATTTTGATAAGATATCTTGATAGACTTTAATTGTCGTATAGTAAAAATATGATCGTAAAAGTGTCTTCTGAGTCCTAGCAACCATGCATATATATATATATAAGATAGGGTACATGTTATAGACGTTTTTCACTACTTGACCTCAAAACTACAAAGTATTAATAATATTATCTAGTGAAATGAAAAAAACAAAACAAAAACGTATGTATAAGCTAGGTAAGTATCTAAACTCTATATTTCTCTGAGGTTCAACTATAAACTAATATAACGCTAAAATTTCTGGTTCGATTCTTGAGACAGGCACAACAGAAAGAGGTCACTGTATAGCTTTGCGTCTCAACAAACCAGATTCGTACTGTATCTAACAGCCTCGTTACCGCAAAAAACATTCCGACTTCTGAAGCTGTAAGTATGCTAAAGGTCAAAGGTCAACTCTTACTATTCGGTCAGAGAATAGTAGCTCAAGAGTTGGCGGTGGGTAATTTTAACTAATAGCCTTATTTCTAGTCTATCAGTTCACAAATATCCGAAAACCAATGAGACGAGACACTTCTCTGCACGTGAGCTAGCACAAAGACACATTCAACTATTTGTACAGTAGTGGAATATTTCGTTGTTACGATGTTTACTTTCTGGTTTTATCTTTGAACAAAAATACTCTCTCATGCTTTGTGTGCGTGTAACACGTATTTTACTATTAAATATATACACAACGTGGTTTAATATTATATATATATATTCTTATGGGTTTTTTTTTTTGTTTCTTTGTTTATGTTCAGCAAAGAGAGACACAGCGGGCTACCTGTGTTCTTCTCACCACGTGAATCGAAACCCATTTCCGTATCAAAATGATAGAAGTCATCCATTTTTATATGCATATTTAAGAAACAAACTGTTCACGTACAAATTAGTACTTAGATCAATACCTCTTAACGACATATGTTCACGGAATCTATTAAAATTCATTCTTCTGATCCCGCGTTCTCAATGAAACTGTTTTTTTTTCTTTAGTTGTTCAGCTAAGTAAATAACGCATATTGACAATAATACGTTATTTGTGCAGCTAGAAAATCTTCAGGAAATGTTTCACCTCTAAGCCTAACAACACTGACTGATGAGCTCACGTACGCCATTATGCAAAATTCACGATCTTTGAAACTTGTAAGGTCAATGTGAACCTTTCTGCACTGACGATTTTCAGAACTTTTCCTAGCCCTAAAGCATCCTAGTGGCACAGCGGTATGTCTACTGACTGACAACACTAGAATCCGGATTTCGATACCCGTGGTAGGCAGAGCACATATAGCCCATCGAGTAACTTTGTGTTTCATTACGTACAACGATTTTCTAACCTTAGTTTTTGTTTTTTTACCTTCCGATAGTATTTTTTGTCCTTGATGTTTTTGTCAGAAGGTGTGGTATCGAGATGACCTGTTGAATGACCAAGCACGTGACCAAGTACTACCATCATTACCTATAATTCTACCTCATTTAAATCCATGGAATGAACACCTTTTTTGGCATATTGTACACGTCATGACTGTCTTTACCATACAGTTATTATATATACATGATTTCTTTGCTCAACAGATAACTTATGTAACACACATTACCCTGGCATTTTCTACATTCTGCAAATGGGATTCTCAAACCACGGATCCCGTGTCAGTGGTACACAAAAAATTAATATAAAAAAATAAAATTTATAAGCTCTATCTGAGTTTCCACGTGCATGCACACATTGCTATCTTCACTTATAGACTCATCATGTACCTACGTACACTCACCAGTATTTTCTTCCCTTATAATTGACAAGAAAATTGCCATTTACTCTTCAGCGTTAATTGGTAAGTGTTAAAAATATGAACTTTTGTTACTTGGTTTTCTGCCCTTTTAAGTGCCCGGCATGGCCAGGTGGGTTAAGGCGTTTGACTCGTAATACGATGGTCTCGGTTTCGAATGCCGGTCGCACCAAACATGCTCGTCCTTTCAGCCGTGGGGACGTTATTAAGTGACGGTCAATCCCACTATTCGTTGATAAAAGTGTAGCCCAAGAGTTGGCGGTGGGTGGTGATGACCAGCTGCCTTCCCTCTAGTCTTACACTATTAAATTAGGGACGGCTAGTGCAGATAGCCCTCGAGTAGCTTTGCGCGAAATTCAAAAACACAAACAAACTGCTCTTTTAAAATTAAGTCTCGATTTGTAATTTTAAAGAATTTAACAAAAGGTGGTACGCGAGCCTAAAACATCTGAAAATCGAAGCACTAGTTTACAAAACTAATGTTTTAACACTGTAATTATAATAATATATTCACTGACTTCCTTCCACGTCACACTTCACGTGACGTGGGTAAAAGGTGTTAAGTTAGGTTGGGAGTGACATATATTAATCATTTCACGTACAATTCAGGAACACGTGTATTTTATATTGATACCAGTTGACGTACACTTTCAACACGTGGGAAGACATAGGAGCTCCCGGGGTGCCATTGGGTGGGGTGGGGTGAGGAGATCAAGATCAGGTCCAAACGTCCACCCTACTTACTGGTAGGCCTTAAGTGTGTATGACAGAATTGATTCAGTGGTTCGCTAGTTATAAACTGACACATGTACACAAATAGTTTTGTCTAATAACAAATAAGGTAGTTTATTTCATTGAAAATGGGCACAAAGCAACTGATAGGGCTGTCTGTTTTCTACCCACCACGGGTATCCAAACCCGGATTCTGTCACCGTGAGTTCGCAGACATGCCGCTGTGTCACTGGGGCGCTTTAAATCTTTTACTGTGATTCATGGGTAATTTTCAAATCGGTCGTGTTTTTAAACATTTTAACTAACTGCTGTTTCACTAACGTACAGGTGATGAATTCATGAAGCTGTGTGCAGAAATTTTATGAGGCACTCGCTTCTTTTATTGTGTTATCCTTGTTCGTGGACCAGAGTTTTTACTTCTGAGTAAACTCGTCTCTCCAATTATTCTTCATAATACCCAGTTAAACAAACACTTCCACACATGTTACGGGGAAAACCGAGAACACAGTATTCAGACATGTGCAACAAGGGTTACATCCGTGTGCCACAAGGTGGCGCGTACCTCATTTTTCCTGGTATTCAGTGTTGATTCTGTTCGCATGGGGCCTCAGCTTAAACTTATCTCTAAATCCCTCAGAGGTCGTTGCTTGTTTTTTTTTACAAGCATCACAAAATTATTTTTCGAGGGAGAACTTATTCACTTATAAAGCAATCTCAGAGAGCATTCTGGTTTGATATCTCTGTCTGTCTATCTTTCTATTAACTACGCTGACTTTGAACGCATACTGGATTTAATTCAATATCTCTAACTTCCTTTCACCATCTATCTATTCATCTACCAGCACCATATATGTGATTCTGTATCACTGCGTGCGGTTGATGTGTCTTTCTTTCTGTTCTCGAACAATTTATATCAGTCTATAAATCTGTCACAAGGTACCAATACAAAAACGGAAGCATCGAGATTCCTACAGCTTAGGTTTTATTAGTCATTCACGTTTATATATATATATACATATATTCACATATTTTTAAAGAAATTTAGACAGTGGCTTATCGATAAGTCAGAAGGATTATAGCTCTGAACAATCAGGTGACTTTGTGTTAAACAACAAACAAATGTATGTAGGAATTGTACTGTTTTCGGATAATTTTCCAAGTCTTTGAAAATACAATCTTTAAACATTCCTAGTTGCCTAGTGACCACCACGTGTTCTATAAAAGGAATGTTTATCAGTGTAATTCACATTGTATTCGTGCCTCGTATGTACGCTTCCGTAAGCCAACAAACTTACTTTAGCAAATTATTTTCACGCATGCTTAAACGCCCTTGTTTTATCATCTTAATTACATCACTTATGATCACGAATAGCTGAAGGAAACAAGAAACAAACACCTGTTGTAGTACAACGAGGCCCTTTTTCCCATCTTAAGTGCTTTCGAAAATTGTATTTCTAAACTCGACTAAGTATGCGAACCCGTTCCTCGCTTCCTGAATTATCAACATTGTACCCCATTTTCTGCCTAATTGTCGCTGAGAAAAACTAAAGTCCATGCAACTCTTTCCTTAAGAAGAACTGGGTCTTGTTGTAAATGCATGTTTTGGGGGCAATTTGGAGTAAAGACCTGTGTCAAAAAGTTAATTTGTTTCGCTTGACGGCCACCTGGCCCTCGTTATGCAAACTCATCACCATTCTGTTGCTTCACGAGCGAGCGCCTGCTGGTTTAAACGATCTTTACGCTACGCCACCTGGTGTTTGCAGTAGCAGAACCGAAGGCTGAGTTATCTTGTCGAGTGGTACGAAAAAAACAAACCCTACCAGTCTTATGGTTCTAAAATATTTTGCAAGTCATTTCAAAAATGGCAAACTTTAAATATAAGAATTAGAAGGAAGCCTACGAGTCTTATGGTTTTAAAATATTTTGCAAGTCATTAAAAAAATAGCAAACTTTTTAATATGAGAATTAGAAGGAAGCCTAAAGTCTTATGGTTTTAAAACATTTTGCAAGTCGTTTAAAAGTGAAAACAATTAGTGTGAGAATCAATTAATACTGAAATACGGCACATAAATAAAACACTAGAATGAATTGTTTGTTTTGGAATTTCGCACAAAACTACACGAGGGCTATCTGTACTAGCCGTCCCTAATTTAGTAGTGTAAGACTAGAGAGGAAGGCAGCTAGTCATTACCACTCATCGCCAACTCTTGGGCTACTCTTTTATCAACGAAAAGTGGGATTGACCGTCACATTATAACGCCCCCACGGCTGGGAGGGCGAGCATGTTTAGCCCGACGCGGGCGCGAACCTGGGAGCCTCGGATTACGAGTCGCGCGCCTTACGCGTTTGGCCATGCCGGGCCACACTAGAATGAAAGCCTCGAATGAGAAAGCAAATAAGATGCTCAATCACTCCCAAGTTCTTAGAAATGCCCTACATTTACACATTCGGTTTAGCCCTGAATATTATAGAATAATTTACATACAGTTGGTAACAAACATGTTAAAAGGCACGTAGTGTTTGCAACATTTCTGATGTGTGGTATAACGTTAAAGTGATGTTAAAGAGGATTTTGGGAAATTAAAATAGTGTTTTGTTGTTCAGTTTTTAACAAGTACACATCTTTGTTAAATAACCTAAGTTGTTGATTGAAAACGTTCAACTTTTACCAGAGTTTACGTTTTCGAGCAGCAAACTATTAGCTGCTATTTAAATCATTTTACAAGGATGTTACTGCCATCTAGTGGTTAGAATCAATATTATACAACTGTTGATTGATAAATCACCTATTCTCCACCCACCTGACATCATCGTCAGGCATTATTTATTGTCTTGGTGAGTAATCCTCTATTTTACTGGAATAACTGCTAAGCCTAAACCATAAAATGCTGTAGTAATATTGTTTTAAACACCCTGTAGGCAAGTTTAAAGAATATAACGTCAGAATGACTGTCGGTGAAAGATTACAGTGAATTTAATTTTGAAAAGGAAAAAAACCGAAAAAAACTTAATTTTTACAAACACGTTTTGTTTGTTTTTAAAATCTCACAACCGTCTAGATGTTGCAGGTTTTACATTGGTTTCCTTGTCTTACTTTAAAAACAGAAGTGGCACAATAAACTTAGGCTGAAATATCGAGTTTACCTTGCTTGAATAACTTTGTATTTTTCAACACAAATTTATCAGTTAGCCATATAAATAATGTATTTATCAGCTATTACAAATATGTTACTTTAAGTTAGAAACTGTAAATTATAGTAACTAATGCTGAATAGAGGTGTAGAGTTGGCAGCGGTTGGTGATAACTAGCTGCCTTCCCTCTAGTCTTGCACTGCTAACTTAGGGACGGCTAGCCCGGATAGCCCTCGTGTAGCTTTCTGCTAAATTCAGAACAAAACAAATCCACCACAGGGACAGCGGTATGTCTACGAATTTACAACGCTAACCATCAGAGGCTCGAATCCCTTCAGTGGACACAGCAGGTAGCCCGATGTGGCTTTGCTATAAGAAAAACACAAACACACATAAACATATTTTTCGTATCTGTATAAGGAAATAGCTGCATATATTGTGGCGTTCAGTAAATATTTAGTGTTTGTTTTTTTGAATTTCGCACAAAGCTACTCGAGGGCTATCTGTGCTAGCCGTCCCTAATTTAGCAGTGTAACACTAGAGGGAAGGCAGCTAGTCATCACCACCCACCGCCAACTCTTGGGCTACTCTTTTACCAACGAATAGTGGGATTGACCGTCACATTATAACGCCCCCACGGCGGGGAGGGCGAGCATGTTTGGCGCGACGCGGATGCGAACCCGCGACCCTCAGATTAAGAGTCGCACGCCTTAACGCGCTTGGCCATGCCGGGCCTTGAATAAAGAGACAATGTTACATGTGATTTTAGAAATCTACTTATTAAATGCTATATCACCCGCTTCACATGTTTCTATTATGAGATTATTCTGCTTTCTTGTTCTTTCACAAACATGTAGTTTATATATATTAAAATGTCACTGCTTCATAATAACCAAGGCCCGGCATGGCCAGGTGGGTTAAGGTGTTCGACTCGTAATCCTAGGGTCGCAGGTTCGAATCCCCGCCGCGCCAAATATGCTCGCCCTTTCAGCCGTGGGGTCGTTAAAATTGTGACGGGTCAATCCCACTATTCGTTGGTAAAACAGTAGACGAGAGTTGGCGGTGGGTGGTGATGGCTAGCTGCCTTCCCTCTAGTTTTACTTACACTTAAATTAGGGACGGCTAGCGCAGATAGCCCTTGTGTAGCTTTGTGCGAGATTCAAAAACAAACAAACAATCGCAAGAACCTTCAACCGCCACCTATAGTCACTCTTCAATAAACTCACCATATAAAAAATATTTTTGAAAACAAAAAATAAATATTTTAGCCTACTTGTTTGATAACAATGGGGAATAAACAGGATATAAATTTTGGTAGCATTAGTCCAATTTAAAGTATCAATTTTGCTTTTGATCGTTTCGGTTTTTCTTTCGCTCGGTGTAATAAAATTAGCTTTTATTTATTTTTTAACCAAACTCCCTCTGCCGACATTTATCTTAACTATGAACACTGATTAATTTAATAATTATAATTTGAGATTCACTGTCTCTAGTAACACTACTTTTCCTTTACAATGGTTTCATTTATTAAGAAATAAAAAGCTTTATTAAAACTAAAAACTATGAGATTACTAAAAATATCTGGAAATTACACTTAGTTTTAAATTATTGTATCAAAATGCACATTTTATGAAATCACTCTTTGAAGAGAGAGATATTACATAATTAACAGTACATAGTAAAATAACTATCCATTTTATTTTTTTATAAATAACAGCTTCATTAGTAATAAAACTAAATACTCTCAGATAACATGATTATTAAATAATTAACGTTATATCGTTTGTTTGTTTAATTTCGCGCAAAACTACACGAGGGCTATCTGCGCTAGGCGTCCCTAATTTATCAGTGTAAGACTAGAGGGAAAGTGGCTAGTCATTACTACCCACCGCCAACTATTGGACTACTCTTTCACCAACGAATAGTGGGATTGAGTGTCACATTATAACGCCCCCGCGGCTAAAAGGGCAAGCAAGCAGGTTTGGTGTGACGGGGATTCGAACCCTCGATAGTCGGAGAAGGAATCGAATGCCCTAACCACCTGGCCACGCTACACCATTAAAATAATCGTCCATTTTTTGTTTTATGAATATACGTTTTATTTATAATAAAACTAAGTACACAAAATTGACAGAAATAACTTTGCTCATAGGCCTAAATCACTTTTATGTTGAAGTTAAAGTTTTATTTTTAAGTAAAGATTAAAAATTATTGCATTCAAGTGTCACTCGGTGTCCTCAGATGGAAAAGTATCAGATTTTTATAAGTTATTTAACTTACTACACACACAAGTACTGTGTAAAGCCAAATATTATAACGGTACTCACCTAGTATCTTCAGAACATCCATCCAGGGTACTAAATTAGAATTGTATCTGTTGATGCAAGTTTAAATATGTAATTTCTTTTCTAATCAAAAGTCCAGTTCATTAGTTCATCAGCATAATTCTTGACAAATTTGAATATACAAGTTTGTAATTCATTTTTACCAGAGAAGGGTGAGAAACTACACCCTGAAACAGGGTGTATTTACATCTTTTATATACTTTTTTTTGGCTTTGAATTTAAATACACCAATACTTAGTTAAATGAGACAATAATTACGTTCAGAGGAAACATTAATATAGTCCTTGAAACAAATTCTGCTTCCTTTACGGTTTCCCTTAGCTAGACGGCCCGGCATGGCCAGGTGGATAAGGCACTCGACTCGTAATCTGAGAATCACGGGTTAGAATTCCCGTCACATCAAACATGCTCGCCTTTTCAGTCATAGGGAGATATAATGTGACGGTCAATCCCACTAGTCGTTGGTAATAGAGTAACACAAGAGTTGGCGGTGGGTGGTGATGACTAGCTGTCTTCCCTCTAGTCTTGCATTGGTAAATTAGAGACGAATAGCGCGGATAGTCCTCGTGTAGCTTTGCGCGAAATTCAAAACAAACACTCTTTGAATATTTTCTCTAATTGCCAAATTTATACTTTACTTCGTTGTTATATTCTCAACGTTACAACAATGCCCTAATGTCTTTATTTTATCACGTGAAATTTAATTCAATTTAAGTTGAATTATTATATTAAAGACCGACACATATATATTGTAGACGTACCAAATAGTTGTTTACTAACTTTTGTTTAGAACACAGCACACTAACAAAGATAAGCCTAATACGTTAAATTATAATACTGTTATATGGTGATTCTTAAGCCAAATGCTTTGTAACAATTTGTGCACGTAACGCATTGAACGTTTCATCACAAGACGAGCAACAGTTATATCAATGAACAAAATACGCTTGTCATATAATACATTCATGAATTGAAGAAGGCATTTTTCCAATGCAATAAAATATTAAAACGTAACTTTTATCTTTCATTATGAAACAAGACTTTAATAATGCCTTTAAAAGAGTGTGTGTTTTCTTATACAAAAGCCACATCGGGCTATCTGCTGAGCCCACCAAGAGGAATCGAACCCCTGATTTTTAGCGTTGTAAATCCGGAGACATACCGCTGTATTAGCGTGGGGCTAAGCTTTAAAAGAGACAGGTTTTATTTTACACTATACGTAAATTTAGTGTTATATAAAACAAGGCAAATTAAAGAGCATTATGACAGGCCACGAACAATTAGTGAGTAAAGGGTTATTTCTGAAGCCATTTTCTTTCTCCTCAAACCCATAACACTCGAGCTTTAGAAAGATATGACGTGTCGTTCACGTGACTTTCCCTGACTTCTTAATTCGTTTTTTTTTCAATCTATGGAATATTTTAGCAATTTAAACCACATGGAATATATTTACACATGTTTTAAAAGAAACTTCTACGTGTGTAATGACATAACACACAATATAAAACACATAACCATATTCAAACATAACATACAATATAAAACACATAACCATATTCAAACATAACATACAATATAAAACACATAACCATTTTCAAACATAACATACAATATAAAACACATAACCATATTCAAACATAACATACAATATAAAACACATAACCATATTCAAACATAACATACAATATAAAACACATAACCATTTTCAAACATAACATACAATATAAAACACATAACCATATTCAAACATAACATACAATATAAAACAAATAACCATTTTCAAACATAACACACAATATAAAACACATAACCATATTCAAACATAACATACAATATAAAACACATAACCATATTCAAACATAACATACAATATAAAACACATAACCATATTCAAACATAACATACAATATAAAACACATAACCATATTCAGGCATAACATACAATATAAAACACATAACCATATTCAAACATAACATACAATATAAAACACATAACCGTTTTCAAACATAACATACAATATAAAACACATAACCATATTCAAACATAACATACAATATAAAACCGCATAACCGTTTTCAAACATAACACACAATATAAAACACATAACCATTTTCAAACATAACACACAATATAAAACACATAACCATTTTCAAACATAACATACAATATAAAACACATAACCATTTTCAAACATAACATACAATATAAAACACATAACCATATTCAAACATAACATACAATATAAAACACATAACCATATTCAAACATAACATACAATATAAAACGCATAACCATTTTCAAACATAACATACAATATAAAACACATCACCATATTCAAACATAACATACAATATAAAACACATAACCATTTTCAAACATAACACACATAACCATTTTCAAACATAACACACAATATAAAACACATAACCATTTTCAAACATAACATACAATATAAAACACATAACCATTTTCAAACATAACATACAATATAAAACACATAACCATATTCAAACATAACATACAATATAAAACACATAACCATATTCAAATATAACATACAATATAAAACACATAACCGTTTTCAGGCATAACATACAATATAAAACACATAACCATATTCAGACATAACATACAATATAAAACACATAACCATTTTCAGACATAACATACAATATAAAACACATAACCATATTCAAACATAACACACAATAAAAACCACATAACCGTTTTCAAACATAACATACAATATAAAACACATAACCATTTTCAAACATAACATACAATATAAAACACATAACCATTTTCAAACATAACATACAATATGAAACACATAACCGTTTTCAAACATAACATACAATATGAAACACAAACCATTTTCAAACATAACATACAATATAAAGACACATAACCATATACAAACATAACATACAATATAAAACATATAACCGTTTTCAGACATAACATACAATATAAAACACATAACCATATTCAAACATAACATACAATATAAAGACACATAACCGTTTTCAAACATAACACACAATATAAAAACACATAACCGTTTTCAGACATAACATACAATATAAAACACATAACCGTTTTCAAATATAACATACAATATAAAACACATAACCATATTCAGACATAACATACAATATAAAACCGCATAACCATATTCAGATATAACATACAATATAAAACACATAACCATTTTCAAACATAACATACAATATAAAACACATAACCATATTCAAACATAACATACAATATAAAGACACATAACCGTTTTCAAACATAACACACATAACCGTTTTCAAACATAACACACAATATAAAACCACATAACCGTTTTCAAACATAACATACAATATAAAACACATAACCATTTTCAAACATAACATACAATATAAAACACATAACCATATTCAAACATAACATACAATATAAAACACATAACCATATTCAAATATAACATACAATATAAAACACATAACCATTTTCAAACATAACATACAATATAAAACACATAACCATATTCAAACATAACATACAATATAAAACACATAACCATTTTCAAACATAACACACAATATAAAACACATAACCGTTTTCAAACATAACACACATATAAAAACATATAACCATTTTCAAACATAACATACAATATAAAACACATAACCATTTTCAAACATAACATACAATATAAAACACATAACCATTTTCAAACATAACATACAATATGAAACACATAACCATTTTCAAACATAACATACAATATGAAACACATAACCATATTCAAACATAACATACAATATAAAGACACATAACCGTTTTCAAACATAACACACACATAACCGTTTTCAAACATAACACACAATATAAAGACCACATAACCGTTTTCAAACATAACATACAATATAAAACACATAACCGTTTTCAGATATAACATACAATATAAAACACATAACCATATTCAAACATAACATACAATATAAAACACATAACCATATTCAAATATAACATACAATATAAAACGCATAACCGTTTTCAAACATAAACATACAATATAAAACACATAACCATATTCAGACATAACATGATATAAAGACACATAACCGTTTTCAGACATAACACACAATATAAAACACATAACCGTTTTCAGACATAACACACAATATAAAACCGCATAACCGTTTTCAAACATAACATACAATATAAAACACATAACCATTTTCAAACATAACACACAGTATAAAAACACATAACCATTTTCAAACATAACATACAATATAAAACACATAACCATTTTCAAACATAACATACAATATAAAACACATAACCATTTTCAAACATAACATACAATATAAAACACATAACCATTTTCAAACATAACATACAATATGAAACACATAACCATATTCAAACAGAATCGTATTTGTTTCTTTTCAAAAAGAAATGTGTAAAACTCACACTGGTAAATTTACCATAGAACTTACATTATTAACTCTTAACACAGATTCACACTCGTATGTCTAAAACATAGAATTCACACTGTTAAGTCTAAAATAAAACGTACACCGTTAATTCTTAACCTAGACCTACACTGCTAAGTTTTATACAGAAGTTACGTTGTTGAGTTTAACATAGAACTTGCACTCTTCCTTCTTAACATAGACCTACACTGCTAAGTTTTATACAGAAGTTACATTGTTGAGTTTAACATAGAACTTGCACTCTTACTTCTTAACATTGACTTACACTGCTAAGTTTTATACAGAAGTTACATTGTTGAGTTTGACATACAACTTGCACTCTTACTTCTTAACATAGACCTACACTGCTAAGTTTTATACAGAAGATACGTTGTTGAGTTTAACATAGAACTTGCACTCTTACTTCTTAACATAGACCTACACTGCTAAGTTTTATACAGAAGTTACATTGTTGAGTTTAACATAGAACTTGCACTCTTACTTCTTAACGTTGACCTACACTGCTAAGTTTTATACAGAAGTTATATTGTTGAGTTTAACATAGAACTTGCACTCTTTCTTCTTAACATTGACCGACACTGCTAAGTTTTATACAGAAGTTACATTGTTGAGTTTAACATAGAACTTGTACTCTTACTTCTTAACGTTGACCTACACTGCTACGTTTTATACAGAAGTTACATTGTTGAGTTCAACATAGAACTTGCACTCTTACTTCTTAACATTCACCTACACTGCTAAGTTTTATACAGAAGTTACATTGTTGAGTTTAACATAGAACTTGCACTCTTACTTCTTAACATTGACCTACACTGCTAAGTTTTATACAGAAGTTACATTGTTGAGTTTAACATAGAACTTGCACTCTTACTTCTTAACATTGTCCTACACTGCTAAGTTTCATACAGAAGTTATATTGTTGAGTTTAACATAGATCTTGCACTCTTACTTCTTAACGTTGACCTACACTGCTACGTTTTATACAGAAGTTACATTGTTGAGTTTAACATAGAACTTGCACTCTTACTTCTTATCATAGACCTACACTGCTATGTTTTATACAGAAGTAACATTGTTGAGTTTAACATGGAACTTGCACTCTTATTTCTTAACATAGACCTACACTGCTAAGTTTTATACAGAAGTTACATTGTTGAGTTTAACATAGAACTTGCACTCTTACTTCTTAACGTTGACCTACACTGCTAAGTTTTATACAGAAGTTATATTGTTGAGTTTAACATAGAACTTGCACTCTTACTTTTTAACGTTGACCTACACTGCTAAGTTTTATACAGAAGTTATATTGTTGAGTTTAACATAGAACTTGTACTCTTACTTATTAACATAGACCTACAATGCTATGTTTTATACAGAAGTAACATTGTTGAGTTTAACATAGAACTTGCACTCTTACTTCTTAACGTTGACCTACACTGCTAAGTTTTATGCAGAAGTTACATTGTTGAGTTTAACATAGAACTTGCACTCTTACTTCTTAACATAGACCTACACTGCTAAGTTTTATACAGAAGTTACATTGTTGAGTTTAACATAGAACTTGCACTCTTACTTATTAACATAGACCTACAATGCTATGTTTTATACAGAAGTAACATTGTTGAGTTTAACATAGAACTTGCACTCTTACTTCTTAACGTTGACCTACACTGCTAAGTTTTATGCAGAAGTTACATTGTTGACTTTAACATAGAACTTGCACTCTTACTTCTTAACATAGACCTACACTGCTAAGTTTTATACAGAAGTTACATTGTTGAGTTTAACATAGAACTTGCACTCTTACTTATTAACATTGACCTACACTGCTAAGTTTTATACAGAAGTTACATTGTTGAGTTTAACAAAGAACTTGTACTCTTACTTCTTAACATAGACCTACATTGCTAAGTTTTATACAGAAGTTACATTGTTGAGTTTAACATAGAACTTGCACTCTTACTTCTTAACATTGACTTACACTGCTCAGTTTTATACAGAAGTACATTGTTGAGTTTGACATACAACCTGCACTCTTACTTCTTAACATAGACCTACACTGCTAAGTTTTATACAGAAGTTACGTTGTTGAGTTTAACATAGAACTTGCACTCTTACTTCTTAACGTTGACCTACACTGCTAAGTTTTATACAGAAGTTATATTGTTGAGTTTAACATAGAACTTGCACTCTTACTTGTTAACATAGACCTACACTGCTAAGTTTTATACAGAAGTTACATTGTTGAGTTTGACATACAACTTGCACTCTTACTTCTTAACATAGACCTACACTGCTAAGTTTTATACAGAAGATACGTTGTTGAGTTTAACATAGAACTTGCACTCTTACTTCTAAACATAGACCTACACTGCTAAGTTTTATACAGAAGTTACATTGTTGAGTTTAACATAGAACTTGCACTCTTACTTCTTAACGTTGACCTACACTGCTAAGTTTTATACAGAAGTTATATTGTTGAGTTTAACATAGAACTTGCACTCTTTCTTCTTAACATTGACCTACACTGCTAAGTTTTATACAGAAGTTACATTGTTGAGTTTAACATAGAACTTGTACTCTTACTTCTTAACGTTGACCTACACTGCTACGTTTTATACAGAAGTTACATTGTTGAGTTCAACATAGAACTTGCACTCTTACTTCTTAACATTGACCTACACTGCTAAGTTTTATACAGAAGTTACATTGTTGAGTTTAACATAGAACTTGCACTCTTACTTCTTAACATTGACCTACACTGCTACGTTTTATACAGAAGTTACATTGTTGAGTTTAACATAGAACTTGTACTCTTACTTCTTAACGTTGACCTACACTGCTAAGTTTTATACAGAAGTTACATTGTTGAGTTTAACATAGAACTTGCACTCTTACTTCTTAACATTGACCTACACTGCTAAGTTTTATACAGAAGTTATATTGTTGAGTTTAACATAGATCTTGCACTCTTACTTCTTAACGTTGACCTACACTGCTACGTTTTATACAGAAGTTACATTGTTGAGTTTAACATAGAACTTGCACTCTTACTTCTTATCATAGACCTACACTGCTATGTTTTATACAGAAGTAACATTGTTGAGTTTAACATGGAACTTGCACTCTTATTTCTTAACATAGACCTACACTGCTAAGTTTTATACAGAAGTTACATTGTTGAGTTTAACATAGAACTTGCACTCTTACTTCTTAACATTGACCTACACTGCTAAGTTTTATACAGAAGTTACATTGTTGAGTTTAACATAGAACTTGCACTCTTACTTCTTAACGTTGACCTACACTGTTAAGTTTTATACAGAAGTTATATTGTTGAGTTTAACATAGAACTTGCACTCTTACTTCTTAACGTTGACCTACAATGCTATGTTTTATACAGAAGTAACATTGTTGAGTTTAACATAGAACTTGCACTCTTACTTCTTAACGTTGACCTACACTGCTAAGTTTTATGCAGAAGTTACATTGTTGAGTTTAACATAGAACTTGCACTCTTACTTCTTAACATAGACCTACACTGCTAAGTTTTATACAGAAGTTACATTGTTGAGTTTAACATAGAACTTGCACTCTTACTTATTAACATTGACCTACACTGCTAAGTTTTATACAGAAGTTACATTGTTGAGTTTAACAAAGAACTTGTACTCTTACTTCTTAACATAGACCTACATTGCTAAGTTTTATACAGAAGTTACATTGTTGAGTTTAACATAGAACTTGCACTCTTACTTCTTAACATTGACCTACACTGCTAAGTTTTATACAGAAGGCACATTGTTGAGTTTAACATAGAACTTGTACTCTTACTTCTTAACATAGACCTACACTGCTAAGTTTTATACAGAAGGCACATTGTTGAGTTTAACATAGAACTTGTACTCTTACTTCTTAACATTGACCTACACTGCTAAGTTTTATTCAGAAGTTACATTGTTGAGTTTAACATAGAACTTGTACTCTTACTTATTAACATAGACCTACACTGCTAAGTTTTATACAGAAGTTATATTGTTGAGTTTAACATAGAACTTGCACTCTTACTTATTAACATTGACCTACACTGCTAAGTTTTATACAGAAGTTACATTGTTGAGTTTAACAAAGAACTTGTACTCTTACTTCTTAACATAGACCTACATTGCTATGTTTTATACAGAAGTAACATTGTTAAGTTTAACATAGAACTTGCACTCTTACTTCTTAACGTTGACCTACACTGCTAAGTTTTATGCAGAAGTTACATTGTTGAGTTTAACAAAGAACTTGTACTCTTACTTCTTAACATAGACCTACATTGCTAAGTTTTATACAGAAGTTACATTGTTGAGTTTAACATAGAACTTGTACTCTTACTTCTTAACATTGACCTACACTGCTAAATTTTATACAGAAGGCACATTGTTGAGTTTAACATAGAACTTGTACTCTTACTTCTTAACATTGACCTACACTGCTAAGTTTTATACAGAAGGCACATTGTTGAGTTTAACATAGAACTTGTACTCTTACTTCTTAACATAGACCTACACTGCTAAGTTTTATACAGAAGTTACATTGTTGAGTTTAACATAGAACTTGCACTCTTACTTATTAACATTGACCTACACTGCTAAGTTTTATACAGAAGTTACATTGTTGAGTTTAACAAAGAACTTGTACTCTTACTTCTTAACATAGACCTACATTGCTAAGTTTTATACAGAAGTTACATTGTTGAGTTAAACATAGAACTTGTACTCTTACTTCTTAACATTGACCTACACTGCTAAGTTTTATACAGAAGGCACATTGTTGAGTTTAACATAGAACTTGTACTCTTACTTCTTAACATTGACCTACACTGCTAAGTTTTATTCAGAAGTTACATTGTTGAGTTTAACATAGAACTTGTACTCTTACTTATTAACATAGACCTACACTGCTAAGTTTTATACAGAAGTTATATTGTTGAGTTTAACATAGAACTTGCACTCTTACTTCTTAACATTGACCTACACTGCTAAGTTTTATTCAGAAGTTACATTGTTGAGTTTAACATAGAACTTGTACTCTTACTTCTTAACATTGACCTACACTGCTAAATTTTATACAGAAGGCACATTGTTGAGTTTAACATAGAACTTGCACTCTTACTTCTTAACATTGTCCTACACTGCTAAGTTTTATACAGAAGTTACATTGTTGAGTTTAACATAGAACTTGCACTCTTACTTCTTAACGTTGACCTACACTGCTAAGTTTTATACAGAAGTTATATTGTTGAGTTTAACATAGAACTTGCACTCTTACTTCTTAACGTTGACCTACACTGCTAAGTTTTATACAGAAGTTATATTGTTGAGTTTAACATAGAACTTGTACTCTTACTTATTAACATAGACCTACAATGCTATGTTTTATACAGAAGTAACATTGTTGAGTTTAACATAGAACTTGCACTCTTACTTCTTAACGTTGACCTACACTGCTAAGTTTTATGCAGAAGTTACATTGTTGAGTTTAACATAGAACTTGCACTCTTACTTCTTAACATAGACCTACACTGCTAAGTTTTATACAGAAGTTACATTGTTGAGTTTAACATAGAACTTGCACTCTTACTTATTAACATAGACCTACAATGCTAAGTTTTATTCAGAAGTTACATTGTTGAGTTTAACATAGAACTTGTACTCTTACTTATTAACATAGACCTACACTGCTAAGTTTTATACAGAAGTTATATTGTTGAGTTTAACATAGAACTTGCACTCTTACTTATTAACATTGACCTACACTGCTAAGTTTTATACAGAAGTTACATTGTTGAGTTTAACATAGAACTTGCACTCTTACTTATTAACATAGACCTACAATGCTAAGTTTTATTCAGAAGTTACATTGTTGAGTTTAACATAGAACTTGTACTCTTACTTATTAACATAGACCTACACTGCTAAGTTTTATACAGAAGTTATATTGTTGAGTTTAACATAGAACTTGCACTCTTACTTATTAACATTGACCTACACTGCTAAGTTTTATACAGAAGTTACATTGTTGAGTTTAACAAAGAACTTGTACTCTTACTTCTTAACATAGACCTACATTGCTATGTTTTATACAGAAGTAACATTGTTGAGTTTAACATAGAACTTGCACTCTTACTTCTTAACGTTGACCTACACTGCTAAGTTTTATGCAGAAGTTACATTGTTGAGTTTAACAAAGAACTTGTACTCTTACTTCTTAACATAGACCTACATTGCTAAGTTTTATACAGAAGTTACATTGTTGAGTTTAACATAGAACTTGTACTCTTACTTCTTAACATTGACCTACACTGCTAAATTTTATACAGAAGGCACATTGTTGAGTTTAACATAGAACTTGTACTCTTACTTCTTAACATTGACCTACACTGCTAAGTTTTATACAGAAGGCACATTGTTGAGTTTAACATAGAACTTGTACTCTTACTTCTTAACATAGACCTACACTGCTAAGTTTATACAGAGTTACATTGTTGAGTTTAACATAGAACTTGCACTCTTACTTATTAACATTGACCTACACTGCTAAGTTTTATACAGAAGTTACATTGTTGAGTTTAACAAAGAACTTGTACTCTTACTTCTTAACATAGACCTACATTGCTAAGTTTTATACAGAAGTTACATTGTTGAGTTTAACATAGAAATTGCACTCTTACTTCTTAACATTGACCTACACTGCTAAGTTTTATACAGAAGGCACATTGTTGAGTTAAACATAGAACTTGTACTCTTACTTCTTAACATTGACCTACACTGCTAAGTTTTATACAGAAGGCACATTGTTGAGTTTAACATAGAACTTGTACTCTTACTTCTTAACATTGACCTACACTGCTAAGTTTTATTCAGAAGTTACATTGTTGAGTTTAACATAGAACTTGTACTCTTACTTATTAACATAGACCTACACTGCTAAGTTTTATACAGAAGTTATATTGATGAGTTTAACATAGAACTTGCACTCTTACTTCTTAACATTGACCTACACTGCTAAGTTTTATTCAGAAGTTACATTGTTGAGTTTAACATAGAACTTGTACTCTTACTTCTTAACATTGACCTACACTGCTAAATTTTATACAGAAGGCACATTGTTGAGTTTAACATAGAACTTGTACTCTTACTTCTTAACTTTGACCTACACTGCTAAGTTTTATACAGAAGGCACATTGTTGAGTTTAACATAGAACTTGTACTCTTACTTCTTAACATAGACCTACACTGCTAAGTTTTATACAGAAGTTACATTGTTGAGTTTAACATAGAACTTGCACTCTTACTTATTAACATTGACCTACACTGCTAAGTTTTATACAGAAGTTACATTGTTGAGTTTAACAAAGAACTTGTACTCTTACTTCTTAACATAGACCTACATTGCTAAGTTTTATACAGAAGTTACATTGTTGAGTTTAACATAGAAATTGCACTCTTACTTCTTAACATTGACCTACATTGCTAAGTTTTATACAGAAGGCACATTGTTGAGTTAAACATAGAACTTGTACTCTTACTTCTTAACATTGACCTACACTGCTAAGTTTTATACAGAAGGCACATTGTTGAGTTTAACATAGAACTTGTACTCTTACTTCTTAACATTGACCTACACTGCTAAGTTTTATTCAGAAGTTACATTGTTGAGTTTAACATAGAACTTGTACTCTTACTTATTAACATAGACCTACACTGCTAAGTTTTATACAGAAGTTATATTGTTGAGTTTAACATAGAACTTGCACTCTTACTTATTAACATTGACCTACACTGCTAAGTTTTATACAGAAGGCACATTGTTGAGTTTGACATAGAACTTGTACTCTTACTTATTAACATAGACCTACACTGCTAAGTTTTATTCAGAAGTTACATTGTTGAGTTTAACATAGAACTTGCACTCTTACTTATTAACATTGACCTACACTGCTAAGTTTTATACAGAAGTTACATTGTTGAGTTTAACAAAGAACTTGTACTCTTACTTCTTAACATAGACCTACACTGCTAAGTTTTATGCAGAAGTTACATTGTTGAGTTTAACAAAGAACTTGTACTCTTACTTCTTAACATAGACCTACATTGCTAAGTTTTATACAGAAGTTACATTGTTGAGTTTAACATAGAACTTGTACTCTTACTTCTTAACATTGACCTACACTGCTAAATTTTATACAGAAGGCACATTGTTGAGTTTAACATAGAACTTGTACTCTTACTTCTTAACATAGACCTACACTGCTAAGTTTTATACAGAAGTTACATTGTTGAGTTTAACATAGAACTTGCACTCTTACTTATTAACATTGACCTACACTGCTAAGTTTTATACAGAAGTTACATTGTTGAGTTTAACAAAGAACTTGTACTCTTACTTCTTAACATAGACCTACATTGCTAAGTTTTATACAGAAGTTACATTGTTGAGTTTAACATAGAAATTGCACTCTTACTTCTTAACATTGACCTACACTGCTAAGTTTTATACAGAAGGCACATTGTTGAGTTAAACATAGAACTTGTACTCTTACTTCTTAACATTGACCTACACTGCTAAGTTTTATACAGAAGGCACATTGTTGAGTTTAACATAGAACTTGTACTCTTACTTCTTAACATTGACCTACACTGCTAAGTTTTATTCAGAAGTTACATTGTTGAGTTTAACATAGAACTTGTACTCTTACTTATTAACATAGACCTACACTGCTAAGTTTTATACAGAAGTTATATTGTTGAGTTTAACATAGTACTTGCACTCTTACTTATTAACATAGACCTACATTGCTAAGTTTTATACAGAAGGCACATTGTTGAGTTTAACATAGAACTTGTACTCTTACTTATTAACATAGACCTACAATGCTATGTTTTATACAGAAGTAACATTGTTGAGTTTAACATAGAACTTGCACTCTTACTTCTTATCATAGACCTACACTGCTATGTTTTATACAGAAGTAACATTGTTGAGTTTAACATGGAACTTGCACTCTTATTTCTTAACATAGACCTACACTGCTAAGTTTTATACAGAAGTTACATTGTTGAGTTTAACATAGAACTTGCACTCTTACTTCTTAACATTGACCTACACTGCTAAGTTTTATACAGAAGTTACATTGTTGAGTTTAACATAGAACTTGCACTCTTACTTCTTAACGTTGACCTACACTGCTACGTTTTATACAGAAGTTACATTGTTGAGTTTAACATAGAACTTGCACTCTTACTTCTTATCATAGACCTACACTGCTATGTTTTATACAGAAGTAACATTGTTGAGTTTAACATGGAACTTGCACTCTTATTTCTTAACATAGACCTACACTGCTAAGTTTTATACAGAAGTTACATTGTTGAGTTTAACATAGAACTTGCACTCTTACTTCTTAACATTGACCTACACTGCTAAGTTTTATACAGAAGTTACATTGTTGAGTTTAACATAGAACTTGCACTCTTACTTCTTAACGTTGACCTACACTGCTAAGTTTTATACAGAAGTTATATTGTTGAGTTTAACATAGAACTTGCACTCTTACTTCTTAACGTTGACCTACACTGCTAAGTTTTATACAGAAGTTATATTGTTGAGTTTAACATAGAACTTGTACTCTTACTTATTAACATAGACCTACAATGCTATGTTTTATACAGAAGTAACATTGTTGAGTTTAACATAGAACTTGCACTCTTACTTCTTAACGTTGACCTACACTGCTAAGTTTTATGCAGAAGTTACATTGTTGAGTTTAACATAGAACTTGCACTCTTACTTCTTAACATAGACCTACACTGCTAAGTTTTATACAGAAGTTACATTGTTGAGTTTAACATAGAACTTGCACTCTTACTTATTAACATTGACCTACACTGCTAAGTTTTATACAGAGTTACATTGTTGAGTTTAACAAAGAACTTGTACTCTTACTTCTTAACATAGACCTACATTGCTAAGTTTTATACAGAAGTTACATTGTTGAGTTTAACATAGAACTTGCACTCATACTTCTTAACATTGACCTACACTGCTAAGTTTTATACAGAAGGCACATTGTTGAGTTTAACATAGAACTTGTACTCTTACTTCTTAACATAGACCTACACTGCTAAGTTTTATAGAGAAGGCACATTGTTGAGTTTAACATAGAACTTGTACTCTTACTTCTTAACATTGACCTACACTGCTAAGTTTTATTCAGAAGTTACATTGTTGAGTTTAACATAGAACTTGTACTCTTACTTATTAACATAGACCTACACTGCTAAGTTTTATACAGAAGGCACATTGTTGAGTTTAACATAGAACTTGTACTCTTACTTCTTAACATTGACCTACACTGCTAAGTTTTATACAGAAGTTACATTGTTGAGTTTAACAAAGAACTTGTACTCTTACTTCTTAACATAGACCTACACTGCTAAGTTTTATACAGAAGTTATATTGTTGAGTTTAACATAGAACTTGCACTCTTACTTCTTATCATAGACCTACACTGCTATGTTTTATACAGAAGTAACATTGTTGAGTTTAACATGGAACTTGCACTCTTATTTCTTAACATAGACCTACACTGCTAAGTTTTATACAGAGTTACATTGTTGAGTTTAACATAGAACTTGTACTCTTACTTCTTAACATTGACCTACACTGCTAAGTTTTATACAGAAGTTACATTGTTGAGTTTAACATAGAACTTGCACTCTTACTTCTTAACGTTGACCTACACTGCTACGTTTTATACAGAAGTTACATTGTTGAGTTTAACATAGAACTTGCACTCTTACTTCTTATCATAGACCTACACTGCTATGTTTTATACAGAAGTAACATTGTTGAGTTTAACATGGAACTTGCACTCTTATTTCTTAACATAGACCTACACTGCTAAGTTTTATACAGAAGTTACATTGTTGAGTTTAACATAGAACTTGCACTCTTACTTCTTAACATTGACCTACACTGCTAAGTTTTATACAGAAGTTACATTGTTGAGTTTAACATAGAACTTGCACTCTTACTTCTTAACGTTGACCTACACTGCTAAGTTTTATACAGAAGTTATATTGTTGAGTTTAACATAGAACTTGCACTCTTACTTCTTAACGTTGACCTACACTGCTAAGTTTTATACAGAAGTTATATTGTTGAGTTTAACATAGAACTTGTACTCTTACTTATTAACATAGACCTACAATGCTATGTTTTATACAGAAGTAACATTGTTGAGTTTAACATAGAACTTGCACTCTTACTTCTTAACGTTGACCTACACTGCTAAGTTTTATGCAGAAGTTACATTGTTGAGTTTAACATAGAACTTGCACTCTTACTTCTTAACATAGACCTACACTGCTAAGTTTTATACAGAAGTTACATTGTTGAGTTTAACATAGAACTTGCACTCTTACTTATTAACATTGACCTACACTGCTAAGTTTTATACAGAAGTTACATTGTTGAGTTTAACAAAGAACTTGTACTCTTACTTCTTAACATAGACCTACATTGCTAAGTTTTATACAGAAGTTACATTGTTGAGTTTAACATAGAACTTGCACTCTTACTTCTTAACATTGACCTACACTGCTAAGTTTTATACAGAAGGCACATTGTTGAGTTTAACATAGAACTTGTACTCTTACTTCTTAACATAGACCTACACTGCTAAGTTTTATACAGAAGGCACATTGTTGAGTTTAACATAGAACTTGTACTCTTACTTCTTAACATTGACCTACACTGCTAAGTTTTATTCAGAAGTTACATTGTTGAGTTTAACATAGAACTTGTACTCTTACTTATTAACATAGACCTACACTGCTAAGTTTTATACAGAAGGCACATTGTTGAGTTTAACATAGAACTTGTACTCTTACTTCTTAACATTGACCTACACTGCTAAGTTTTATACAGAAGTTACATTGTTGAGTTTAACAAAGAACTTGTACTCTTACTTCTTAACATAGACCTACATTGCTAAGTTTTATACAGAAGTTACATTGTTGAGTTTAACATAGAACTTGCACTCTTACTTCTTAACATTGACCTACACTGCTAAGTTTTATACAGAAGGCACATTGTTGAGTTTAACATAGAACTTGTACTCTTACTTCTTAACATAGACCTACACTGCTAAGTTTTATACAGAAGGCACATTGTTGAGTTTAACATAGAACTTATACTCTTACTTCTTAACATTGACCTACACTGCTAAGTTTTATTCAGAAGTTACATTGTTGAGTTTAACAAAGAACTTGTACTCTTACTTCTTAACATAGACCTACATTGCTATGTTTTATACAGAAGTAACATTGTTGAGTTTAACATAGAACTGGCACTCTTACTTCTTAACGTTGACCTACACTGCTAAGTTTTATGCAGAAGTTACATTGTTGAGTTTAACAAAGAACTTGTACTCTTACTTCTTAACATAGACCTACATTGCTAAGTTTTATACAGAAGGCACATTGTTGAGTTTAACATAGAACTTGTACTCTTACTTATTAACATAGACCTACAATGCTATGTTTTATACAGAAGTAACATTGTTGAGTTTAACATAGAACTTGCACTCTTACTTCTTATCATAGACCTACACTGCTATGTTTTATACAGAAGTAACATTGTTGAGTTTAACATGGAACTTGCACTCTTATTTCTTAACATAGACCTACACTGCTAAGTTTTATACAGAAGTTACATTGTTGAGTTTAACATAGAACTTGCACTCTTACTTCTAACATTGACCTACACTGCTAAGTTTTATACAGAAGTTACATTGTTGAGTTTAACATAGAACTTGCACTCTTACTTCTTAACGTTGACCTACACTGCTACGTTTTATACAGAAGTTACATTGTTGAGTTTAACATAGAACTTGCACTCTTACTTCTTATCATAGACCTACACTGTTATGTTTTATACAGAAGTAACATTGTTGAGTTTAACATGGAACTTGCACTCTTATTTCTTAACATAGACCTACACTGCTAAGTTTTATACAGAAGTTACATTGTTGAGTTTAACATAGAACTTGCACTCTTACTTCTTAACATTGACCTACACTGCTAAGTTTTATACAGAAGTTACATTGTTGAGTTTAACATAGAACTTGCACTCTTACTTCTTAACGTTGACCTACACTGCTAAGTTTTATACAGAAGTTATATTGTTGAGTTTAACATAGAACTTGTACTCTTACTTCTTAACGTTGACCTACACTGCTAAGTTTTATACAGAAGTTATATTGTTGAGTTTAACATAGAACTTGTACTCTTACTTATTAACATAGACCTACAATGCTATGTTTTATACAGAAGTTACATTGTTGAGTTTAACATAGAACTTGCACTCTTACTTCTTAACGTTGACCTACACTGCTAAGTTTTATGCAGAAGTTACATTGTTGAGTTTAACATAGAACTTGCACTCTTACTTCTTAACATAGACCTACACTGCTAAGTTTTATACAGAAGTTACATTGTTGAGTTTAACATAGAACTTGCACTCTTACTTATTAACATTGACCTACACTGCTAAGTTTTATACAGAAGTTACATTGTTGAGTTTAACAAAGAACTTGTACTCTTACTTCTTAACATAGACCTACATTGCTAAGTTTTATACAGAAGTTACATTGTTGAGTTTAACATAGAACTTGCACTCTTACTTCTTAACATTGACCTACACTGCTAAGTTTTATACAGAAGGCACATTGTTGAGTTTAACATAGAACTTGTACTCTTACTTCTTAACATAGACCTACACTGCTAAGTTTTATACAGAAGGCACATTGTTGAGTTTAACATAGAACTTGTACTCTTACTTCTTAACATTGACCTACACTGCTAAGTTTTATTCAAAAGTTACATTGTTGAGTTTAACATAGAACTTGTACTCTTACTTATTAACATAGACCTACACTGCTAAGTTTTATACAGAAGGCACATTGTTGAGTTTAACATAGAACTTGTACTCTTACTTCTTATTATTGACCTACACTGCTAAGTTTTATACAGAAGTTACATTGTTGAGTTTAACAAAGAACTTGTACTCTTACTTCTTAACATAGACCTACATTGCTAAGTTTTATACAGAAGTTACATTGTTGAGTTTAACATAGAACTTGCACTCTTACTTCTTAACATTGACCTACACTGCTAAGTTTTATACAGAAGGCACATTGTTGAGTTTAACATAGAACTTGTACTCTTACTTCTTAACATAGACCTACACTGCTAAGTTTTATACAGAAGGCACATTGTTGAGTTTAACATAGAACTTATACTCTTACTTCTTAACATTGACCTACACTGCTAAGTTTTATTCAGAAGTTACATTGTTGAGTTTAACATAGAACTTGTACTCTTACTTCTTAACATTGACCTACACTGCTAAATTTTATACAGAAGGCACATTGTTGAGTTTAACATAGAACTTGTACTCTTACTTCTTAACATTGACCTACACTGCTAAGTTTTATACAGAAGGCACATTGTTGAGTTTAACATAGAACTTGTACTCTTACTTCTTAACATAGACCTACACTGCTAAGTTTTATACAGAAGTTACATTGTTGAGTTTAACATAGAACTTGCACTCTTACTTATTAACATTGACCTACACTGCTAAGTTTTATACAGAAGTTACATTGTTGAGTTTAACAAAGAACTTGTACTCTTACTTCTTAACATAGACCTACATTGCTAAGTTTTATACAGAAGTTACATTGTTGAGTTTAACATAGAAATTGCACTCTTACTTCTTAACATTGACCTACACTGCTAAGTTTTATACAGAAGGCACATTGTTGAGTTAAACATAGAACTTGTACTCTTACTTCTTAACATTGACCTACACTGCTAAGTTTTATACAGAAGGCACATTGTTGAGTTTAACATAGAACTTGTACTCTTACTTCTTAACATTGACCTACACTGTTAAGTTTTATTCAGAAGTTACATTGTTGAGTTTAACATAGAACTTGTACTCTTACTTATTAACATAGACCTACACTGCTAAGTTTTATACAGAAGTTATATTGTTGAGTTTAACATAGAAATTGCACTCTTACTTATTAACATTGACCTACACTGCTAAGTTTTATACAGAAGGCACATTGTTGAGTTTGACATAGAACTTTTACTCTTACTTATTAACATAGACCTACACTGCTAAGTTTTATACAGAAGTTACATTGTTGAGTTTAAGAAAGAACTTGTACTCTTACTTCTTAACATAGACCTACATTGCTATGTTTTATACAGAAGGCACATTGTTGAGTTTAACATAGAACTTGTACTCTTACTTCTTAACATAGACCTACACTGCTAAGTTTTATTCAGAAGTTACATTGTTGAGTTTAACATAGAACTTGCACTCTTACTTATTAACATTGACCTACACTGCTAAGTTTTATACAGAAGTTACATTGTTGAGTTTAACAAAGAACTTGTACTCTTACTTCTTAACATAGACCTACACTGCTAAGTTTTATTCAGAAGTTACATTGTTGAGTTTAACATAGAACTTGTACTCTTACTTATTAACATAGACCTACACTGCTAAGTTTTATACAGAAGTTATATTGTTGAGTTTAACATAGAACTTGCACTCTTACTTATTAACATTGACCTACACTGCTAAGTTTTATACAGAAGTTACATTGTTGAGTTTAACAAAGAACTTGTACTCTTACTTCTTAACATAGACCTACATTGCTATGTTTTATACAGAAGTAACATTGTTGAGTTTAACATAGAACTTGCACTCTTACTTCTTAACGTTGACCTACACTGCTAAGTTTTATGCAGAAGTTACATTGTTGAGTTTAACAAAGAACTTGTACTCTTACTTCTTAACATAGACCTACATTGCTAAGTTTTATACAGAAGGCACATTGTTGAGTTTAACATAGAACTTGTACTCTTACTTATTAACATAGACCTACAATGCTATGTTTTATACAGAAGTAACATTGTTGAGTTTAACATAGAACTTGCACTCTTACTTCTTAACGTTGACCTACACTGCTAAGTTTTATGCAGAAGTTACATTGTTGAGTTTAACATAGAACTTGTACTCTTACTTCTTAACATAGACCTACACTGCTAAGTTTTATACAGAAGTTACATTGTTGAGTTTAACATAGAACTTGCACTCTTACTTCTTAACATTGACCTACACTGCTAAGTTTTATACAGAAGTTACATTGTTGAGTTTAACAAAGAACTTGCACTCTTACTTCTTACCGTTGACCTACATTGCTAAGTTTTATACAGAAGTTACATTGTTGAGTTTAACATAAAACTTGCACTCTTACTTCTTAACATAGACCTACACTGCTAAGTTTTATACAGAAGTTACATTGTTGAGTTTAACATAGAACTTGCACTCTTACTTCTTAACATTGACCTACACTGCTAAGTTTTATACAGAAGGCACATTGTTGAGTTTAACATAGAACTTGTACTCTTACTTCTTAACATAGACCTACACTGCTAAGTTTTATACAGAAGTTACATTGTTGAGTTTAACATAGAACTTGCACTCTTACTTATTAACATTGACCTACACTGCTAAGTTTTATACAGAAGTTACATTGTTGAGTTTAACAAAGAACTTGTACTCTTACTTCTTAACATAGACCTACATTGCTAAGTTTTATACAGAAGTTACATTGTTGAGTTTAACATAGAAATTGCACTCTTACTTCTTAACATTGACCTACACTGCTAAGTTTTATACAGAAGGCACATTGTTGAGTTAAACATAGAACTTGTACTCTTACTTCTTAACATTGACCTACACTGCTAAGTTTTATACAGAAGGCACATTGTTGAGTTTAACATAGAACTTGTACTCTTACTTCTTAACATTGACCTACACTGTTAAGTTTTATTCAGAAGTTACATTGTTGAGTTTAACATAGAACTTGTACTCTTACTTATTAACATAGACCTACACTGCTAAGTTTTATACAGAAGTTATATTGTTGAGTTTAACATAGAAATTGCACTCTTACTTATTAATATTGACCTACACTGCTAAGTTTTATACAGAAGGCACATTGTTGAGTTTGACATAGAACTTTTACTCTTACTTATTAACATAGACCTACACTGCTAAGTTTTATACAGAAGTTACATTGTTGAGTTTAACAAAGAACTTGTACTCTTACTTCTTAACATAGACCTACATTGCTATGTTTTATACAGAAGGCACATTGTTGAGTTTAACATAGAACTTGTACTCTTACTTCTTAACATAGACCTACACTGCTAAGTTTTATTCAGAAGTTACATTGTTGAGTTTAACATAGAACTTGCACTCTTACTTATTAACATTGACCTACACTGCTAAGTTTTATACAGAAGTTACATTGTTGAGTTTAACAAAGAACTTGTACTCTTACTTCTTAACATAGACCTACACTGCTAAGTTTTATTCAGAAGTTACATTGTTGAGTTTAACATAGAACTTGTACTCTTACTTATTAACATAGACCTACACTGCTAAGTTTTATACAGAAGTTATATTGTTGAGTTTAACATAGAACTTGCACTCTTACTTATTAACATTGACCTACACTGCTAAGTTTTATACAGAAGTTACATTGTTGAGTTTAACAAAGAACTTGTACTCTTACTTCTTAACATAGACCTACATTGCTATGTTTTATACAGAAGTAACATTGTTGAGTTTAACATAGAACTTGCACTCTTACTTCTTAACGTTGACCTACACTGCTAAGTTTTATGCAGAAGTTACATTGTTGAGTTTAACAAAGAACTTGTACTCTTACTTCTTAACATAGACCTACATTGCTAAGTTTTATACAGAAGGCACATTGTTGAGTTTAACATAGAACTTGTACTCTTACTTATTAACATAGACCTACAATGCTATGTTTTATACAGAAGTAACATTGTTGAGTTTAACATAGAACTTGCACTCTTACTTCTTAACGTTGACCTACACTGCTAAGTTTTATGCAGAAGTTACATTGTTGAGTTTAACATAGAACTTGTACTCTTACTTCTTAACATAGACCTACACTGCTAAGTTTTATACAGAAGTTACATTGTTGAGTTTAACATAGAACTTGCACTCTTACTTCTTAACATTGACCTACACTGCTAAGTTTTATACAGAAGTTACATTGTTGAGTTTAACAAAGAACTTGCACTCTTACTTCTTACCGTTGACCTACATTGCTAAGTTTTATACAGAAGTTACATTGTTGAGTTTAACATAGAACTTGCACTCTTACTTCTTAACGTTGCCTTACGTTGATACGTCTAACACAGAACTCACACTGGTATTTTTTTTTGTTTTGAGCTTACATTGTTAAATCTAAAATAAAACTTATACTATTAATTGTTAACATAAAGTTCACACTGTTAAGTCTAACACACAACTAACACTGTTAATTCTTAACATAGACTTACGATCATAAGAGTCTCACATATAAATACAACACTGGAACATCGACTAAGTATCTCTTACCCTAATAAGATGGCTACAAGTCAGTCAACATTGTACACGAATTGAACTCGGTTTCCAGGATTTGTTTCATGATCTGAATATACTAACACTATAAAAGTTGCAAAAATAACAACTGGTATCTGTTGTTTTGTATTATAGAAGACGACAAGAATATATATCTAAGTATATAAACGTTCTCTCACTTCCAGCTATACAGAAAATTACTCGAATCATAAATATCTTGAAATCCCTCATAAATCTCGCAAACCCATATTCTTCTAATGATGATTACGTCACTACTTTTCTCTCTGTTAACGGTTTTGAAATTTTTTTATGCGTTTAGAAATGCGTTTACTTCACGTAGAGTTATTTTGACACGAGGTATTTTTTTGTACTGGGCCCGGCATGGCCAAGGGAGTTAAGGCGTGCGACTCGTAATCTGAGGGTCGCGGGTTCGCATCCCGGTCGCGCCAAACATGCTAGCCCTTTCAGCCGTGGGGGCGTTATAATGTGACGGTAAATCCCACTATTTGTTGGTAAAAGAGTAGCCCAAGAGTTGGCGGCGGGTGATGACGACTAGCTGCCTTCCCTCTTACACTGCTAAATTAGGGACGCATATAACAGATAGCCCTCGAGTAGCTTCGTGCGAAATTCCAAAACAAACAAATTCTTTGTACTGCACAGAGAATTCAGTTTAAACAATACTCTTAAAGATTGTTTACCAACTAGTTCGTATGACTTGACAAAATTGTGAGTCGTATAGTTTGTGTAACACGACCGTGACTTTGAAACTTGGTGAATAATACGAGGATTCATAACAACAACTTGAGAGGATGAATAACTTGTTTCTGAACGAGAGTTTATGAAATATAGTAACGTGCTCGTGACTGTTGAATGCACTTCGCTTTTTACTTACGTCACTCTGCTGTCTTTTAGACACAGCGTTTTCAGCCAATTTTCGTGACGTCATCCATTTACAATCTTGTAATCACACACTCCGGTATTGGTATAAACAAAACTTATAATGATACGAAAGAAATGATCCAGTATTTCAATAGCCTACCTGCTAACGACTTTTTCGGCCATAATTCCAATAATACATCATGAGGTCTGTCCAGTGTTGGAGATTTAGGCTAGTTCTAAGTACGTATACTGAGATCACAATATAATAAACAATAAAAACGTTATATACACATATTAAACACTTTAACCATAAACGTCAATAAAACTAACAAAATTGAATTAATTTTAAAATACATAAATAGTCTGTTGATTTTCATGAATAATTAGAAACGGTGATTATGGTCAAATATAACACTTCTTAATGCAACACAACAAGACAAAAATCACAAAAGAACCTAAACAAAATGTATTTTGTGCTGATTAGGTGAAATTGTATATTTATCGTTAAGGGCTGACTGTTCCCCTTATATTGTGCACAAGCATTACTTAAAGCACGAAGAATATTTTGTGGTATTGGACGGTTTCGAACCCAGAGTCATCAATTTTGAAATTCAGAACTCTTCCACACAGTTAAAACACGCTCTCAGAGAAACCCCAATGCTCTTGGTAGAAATATTCTGGAGTTCTCCCATATTGTGTGGAGAGCTTTCGCTAGATAAACCTTCTTTGGTAAACTTCATTTGAAACTATTAAACCTTCGTAAGGTATAATTTTTCGCATATTTATTAGCTCTACCCTCACCTTCAAAATAAAGAGAGAGTACTTTTATGTAGGGTGATTGTACGATTACACTTATAAATACAGGTTACGGTCTTCGCGAATATCAGAGTTCCAGTTATTGATATTGTGGAGACACGACTATAAATATACTAGCTTCTACTAGGCCTTTATTAATTCCTTTCTACGGTCTGGTCTGGTTTAGTTTGTTTTAAGTTTCCAGCAAAGCTAAACGAGGACTATCGGAGATAGCTGTTTCAAATTTAGCAGTAGTAGGCTAGAGGGAAGGCACTTTGTCAACACCGCCCACCACTAACTCTTTGACTACTCGTTTTTTTGACAACGGATAATGAGATTGAACATTACATTATAACGCCCCACAGCTGAAAGAGTGAACGTGTTTGGTTGGACGGGGATCCAAACCCTCTACTCTCAGATTGCGAGCCGAGCGCCTTGACCGCTTGGCTATTTTTTGGTGTTTTTTTTTGTCCAGAAGGACAAGTTTGTTGCCAAAACTACACATTTCATTAGGGACTTGCCCTTGTCTAGGACAGGCAATAAACCATTTTGAGTTTTTACGTCCATCAGTGGTTAACGTATTATGCCTATTTTTATCCATTACTACACGACATCTGGAGCGCACGTACTTTGTATGTCATTTATGATTGATCGTAAGATATAAAGTATTAGAATATTTTTTTCTTAGATCAATGACTTATGAGGTAAAAACGAAATTTCCGATAAAGTTCAGAATGGAACTACATGTAGATAAAGTACGTGTCGTTCTGTTTTAAAAACCAAGAGTGAAGGTTTCCAGGTGCCAAGTTTGCCTTGAAGTCACTCTGTAAATATTCTGTGATGAAACTGAAGAGCTTTCAAGTTCTCAAGAATGTTCTAACAACAACAAAATCAAGTCACGGCTGTTACAGTTTTGTTTTTCGTACCACTGACACGAGTGTGAAAATCGCGAGATGCCCGCGCGAAGAGCACATGTTCTCCGGTCTCCCTGACGCTTTCCGTAACTCGTGTCCAACAAGAAGATTCTTCTAACGTAGCAGTTATCGATGGACAGCCAGAGCAATCAGTAACAATCTTGGAACCGAGAGACGAGCATTCAGTACTTCGATTTCAAGACTAAATCCTAGTAAATAACCATTAGTAGACACGAGGTAAATGATGACCTCTCGTCTGTCTCCGGGGGTATGTGCTCAGCAGTGCTTCGTTATGAAAACGTGGCACACCTTTCACACCTCGACATGTCATTCATCGACTCGAGGTGTCAACCTAGTTTGACCCAACCATTTGCTCGAACAATTAACCCTACATTTGAAGACGAGGAACAAAAACGACAAGCCGTCCACTCGATCGTTGTAGTCGGTCCACTTCAACGGTCTATTACTGCAGGAGAGCAAACACTTCCACCCGACTTGTCAGAGTGCGGTTCCTCGCAGAGAAGTTGGTAAATTACACACTACCTTTAATTACAGACGTCGAGACAATTTCATCGACTTCTCACGTCAGTTGGGTTCTGTTAGACTGCAGGAAAAAAAAAAAAAAAAAGCGCAAACAGACACACTTAAACCTGCACGTGCACAACACGTTACCGCGTTTATCCCGATTTAGATTTCCACTCTCTTGAGCTCCTAATCAGAGTGAAATGCTCTGTCTCTCTGACGGTGGATGTCAGGCCTAGACTGAACATCTCGAGTGCTAGTGTTGACTTTTGTCCAGTCCTTCTGAAATCAGTGGCCCCTGTATAACTCATTACGAGGAAAACGAATATTTATTTTTTCTCCCTCCCTCCCGTGCTTATCAGCCCCACCCTTTCTTCAACCACCTCAAGAAACAGGAAAGTTCGTCCACAGCACAGCTTGATGACCCCCCAGGATTATAAGAATGAAAACAGGTAGGTTAAATTGTCAGAAATGATGCTTTGTGGTAACAATTCTGTCCCCCACGTTCATCATCTCCTAGTTATTTTATCTAGCTGCTATTGGTGCTACGCTGACCTCTCCCCCCACGCACACATGGAGGTATATCACATTTGAAAAAATATAAAAATTAAGTTGTCACACCTGATGTACAGTTAACCATCTACCTAGGCACAAGTGGTTATAAAATGTACAAATGCGAGGTGAAATCAAGCACAGGTTTAGACGTAGTGATTTGGGTTCGAGTCTCTGTATGCCTGCTTATTTGTCACCTAACATGAAAACGATTATCTCTGTCTTTCATTGTCTTTACCTACTTACTATTTACTTACCATCGTCAATCGGGATTTATTTATTATACAGTTATTAACTGCTGTTTATTTTACGAGTAAAATTCGTAAAGAACTCTCAAATAGAATATGTCATAATGTGTACACTTACTTTACAAGGAGTTAGGAATTCCTAGAGGTTTTTAACAATATCAGCACACATCTCTCCGATTAAAAAAACTGGTTGAAAAGACTGACCAAAGTTTTCTGTAATTTACTAGATTCTACTGATGTACATTCTAATAAATCTGTGGTTTAGGTGAACTGCCCCACGCTAGTACAGCGGTATGTCTCCGCATTTACAACGCTAAAATCAGGCGTTCGATTCCCCTCGGTGGGCTGATCAGATAGCCCTTTGTGGCTTTGCTATATGAAAAACACACACATTATTTGAACTCGTTTTGTTTTATCACATATTATGCGTATCGTTTTATACGAAAATTCCACAACATACGTTATAATGTTGTTTTACACGTAAGCCAAGTTATAAACGATTCTGGTATATTGTTTTAATGCATAGAGAAAATGCTCTTACTTTATAACTGTTAAAGGTCAGTACGTTTCGTTCGGTGTAAGTGTAATTACACATTTCCGAGTAACTTATAACAAGATAAAGAACTTCTAGGAGAGTAAGATTACTCCTGGCAACAAGAAGTGATGTTACTCCTTTAAAGGAGAGTAACATAATTCCATTTAAGAAGAAGTACGTATAGTCCATAAATGGACTATGTGGGAAGTATTGTCACATTTGTTAAAAAAAAAATGAAAAGTTTTTATGATCTGATCGATTGTTTGAATTTCGTCCAAAGCTACACGAGGGATGCGACCATATTTTCGAACAGAATTTCACGTTTTTTTTTAAACTGATTCGTTTTTTCTCTTTATTCATATAATTCGTCAGTTTGTTTGCCTCTCTGTCCGTCCGTCTATCTGTTTAGCTCACCGTGTTTCCGGCCTTAGGTCACTAAGATAACTATTACTGAGAGACAACAGCGCTGCTGAACAGAATTATCATGTCCACTTCTTTGCAAAGACGGATTATTTCTAATTGTAGTTTTAGAATTCTAGGTTAGCTCTTAAGTTAGATTTGTTATTAATAACATCCTATTTCTGTTCGTCTCCACCTTTGTAGACTTAACATTCTACATCGAGTAATATACAACAATCACTTGTAGATTTAACATTCTAATTCAAGTAATATAAAACAATCACTTTTGGATTTAACACTCTACATTAAGAAATGTACAACAATCATTTGTACGTATGACATTCTACATTAAGTAATATAGTACAATCATTTTGATATTGATTTAGTATATTGTGCGATTTAGTGTCCTATATGATTTATGGGTATTCTTATCGAAAATAAAGATCCATCTTTTTCTAAGTTGTAAATTTTTCTTATCTTAATTTTAGAAACTCCTAAGCAGTGTTACATACTCAAAGTAAAATGGTATGTGGGGGAGAGGTTATATAACAATTTCAAGCTCTCCTTCCATATCGTTCGAAAATTCTGTATAAAAGTTAAAATTATAAATTTAGATACAAATACAAGTTCATTCTATATAGAGGGAACCCGCTAGTACAGCGGTAAGTCTCCGGATTTACAACGCTAAAATCAGGGGTTCGATTCCCCTCGGTGGACTTAGTAGGTAGCCCGATGTGCCCTTGTAATAAGAAAACACACACACACATTCTATATAGCGTGCATTAGGCTTAGGTAGCACGTTTTTTGTTGGAGTCATCTCGCTGTAAAAAATTCTTTAGTGACATAGCTATATAGAGTTATATAGATTAGAGTGTGTGTGGCTACTTACCCTTTTTATACCGGGGTTAAAACTTTTAAACCACACATTTTGAAAAAAACGTAAAATACGTTTTTGAACGATATAAAATGGGGTCCAACTAGCCCACCCCTTTTCAAATCTACCACTCAGCTGTGTAGTTCTTAAAAAATGTTTCATTTTCAATTAAAATGCTGCCTGTAAACTTGAATCTTTATTTGTGATAAAGATATATTTAAAAAATAAAGGACAAATGAGAAAAAAAACTCACCCGCTGAAATAATTCATGCAGAACTTTCGGTGGAACTTGTGAAGTTCGCTATGCTATATACAGAAATATCTCAATTTCCAGCGATTCACTGTTGACACTATTAATAAAACGTTGAAAGTTATCGTATTTTGAATCAGGTGCAAGATGGCGCTGTAAATTTAATTTGTTAGCGTGTAAATAGATGACCCTTCCGCACGTGCTGCGCGTGTGGAACGTTTCTCTTCTTGTGATTTTCACCCCTTCTCCCTTTCCTGAAGGTTCTTTTGGAAAAAAAAAAAAAAGATAGATAGAAAAAAATCCGCATTCTACATATTAAATAATAGATGATCACCTATTGATTCATTTCTAATTGATTCTCTGACCGTCAGCAAAATTTAATAATGTATTTCTTTAGGCATTTTATTCGTAATCTAAACTCCATAACTCTTTAAAATGTAATACATATGTGCTTACAAATATATATGTATATCAGAATGGAGGAGGCACGATATTGTTAACAACGTACTCAGATAAACAAAGACACCAAATTAAATGGATAGATAGATACACAAACAGATTATTGGAACTTTTGTATGTCTGTTTTCTTCAAATTACAAGCTTAGCACATTGCTCAGAATACGAATACAATGTCTACTCTTGTGATAAAAACAAATAGTACACTGTTCCGGTACCAATCCAAAATACGAACACAGTGTGTACTCTTGTAACAAATACATATATTACACTGTTCCGGTACCAATTCAAAATACGAACACAATATTTACTCTTGTAATAAATACATATATTACACTGTTCCGGTACCAATTCAAAATACGAACACAATATTTTCTCTTGTAATAAACACATATATTACACTGTTCCGGTACCCATTCAAAATACGAACACAATATTTTCTCTTGTAATAAACACATATATTACACTGTTCCGGTACCAATTCAAAATACGAACACAATATTTTCTCTTGTAATAAATACATATATTACGCTGTTCCGGTACCAATTCAAAATACGAACACAATATTTTCTCTTGTAATAAACACATATATTACACTGTTCCGGTACCAATTCAAAATACGAACACAATATTTTCTCTTGTAATAAATACATATATTACACTGTTCCGGTTTCCAATTCAAAATACGAACACAATATTTTCTCTTGTAATAAATACATATATTACACTGTTCCGGTACCAATTCAAAATACGAACACAATATTTTCTCTTGTAATAAATACATATATTACACTGTTCCGGTACCAATTCAAAATACGAACACAATAATTTCTCTTGTAATAAATACATATATTACACTGTTCCGGTACCAATTCAAAATACGAACACAATATTTTCTCTTGTAATAAATACATATATTACACTGTTCCGGTACCAATTCAAAATACGAACACAATATTTACTCTTGTAATAAATACATATATTACACTGTTCCGGTACCAATTCAAAATACGAACACAATATTTTCTCTTGTAATAAATACATATATTACACTGTTCCGGTACCAATTCAAAATACGAACACAATATTTTCTCTTGTAATAAATACATATATTACACTGTTCCGGTACCAATTCAAAATACGAACACAATATTTACTCTTGTAATAAATACATATATTACACTGTTCCGGTACCAATTCAAAATACGAACACAATATTTTCTCTTGTAATAAATACATATATTACGCTGTTCCGGTACCAATTCAAAATACGAACACAATATTTTCTCTTGTAATAAATACATATATTACACTGTTCCGGTACCAATTCAAAATACGAACACAATATTTACTCTTGTAATAAATACATATATTACACTGTTCCGGTACCAATTCAAAATACGAACACAATATTTTCTCTTGTAATAAATACATATATTACGCTGTTCCGGTACCAATTCAAAATACGAACACAATATTTTCTCTTGTAATAAATACATATATTACACTGTTCCGGTACCAATTCAAAATACGAACACAATATTTTCTCTTGTAATAAATACATATATTACGCTGTTCCGGTACCAATTCAAAATACGAACACAATAATTTCTCTTGTAATAAACACATATATTACACTGTTCCGGTACCAATTCAAAATACGAACACAATATTTTCTCTTGTAATAAATACATATATTACACTGTTCCGGTACCAATTCAAAATACGAACACAATATTTTCTCTTGTAATAAATACATATATTACACTGTTCCGGTTACCAATTCAAAATACGAACACAATATTTTCTCTTGTAATAAATACATATATTACACTGTTCCGGTTACCAATTCAAAATACGAACACAATATTTTCTCTTGTAATAAATACATATATTACACTGTTCCGGTTACCAATCATACAGTTTCTTATCTGAAACTTTTTCCACGCTCTGCTTGGAAATGCACATCGCAACATCCACATCTTTGTTTTAGTGTTAAAGAAGCATGCTCTTGAAACAAAGATACCAAATCATAACAAAAACTGCGCTTATGTTTTATTTTGTTACCTTCATTGGTTGGGAACCGATGAGTCATATCTGTCAGTCACTGAACAATGTAAAACAATACAAGTTGTTACAATGAATGTTATTGTTGCTATTTCCCAGTCTTCTTGTCCTACGTTGACTGGAGTCTAACTGACCGCTTTACTTCAACAGAAACCTCAAGTGACCATATTCAAGACAATTGTGTTTCCTGTTCACATCTCGTGCTGTTATCTACAAGAAGGGTAAACACAACTCAGGACATTTTTCAATAGTTTATTGACTAGCATGATGCTTAAAACAGAACTCTTATGGCTAATTTACTTTAAAAATAAAAAGTGAATCAAAAGTCTCGACACAAACAACTCATTAAGAAATGAACCAATCAGACCATAAGTTACAGTTTTAAATCTCTAACACTAAGCTATTATTGAAAAACAAAACAAAAAACGTTTTACTGGTTTTTATCATTTGCTAGAATTGTGATGACCAGAACAGCTAATAATTTCTGTTGGTTTGACTTCCGAATTTAGGGTTAAATATCAAAAATATTCTGTCAGAACCTGAGAAAATAATCTGACATAAACTTGCAATTCGTTTTTGGGGATATAATTTTGGGTTTCGTATATTTGTAGCTGACACCAGTGAATTTAGTAGTGAAAGACGCGAGAGAAGGCAGCTAGTTATCACCATCCACCACCAACTCTTGGGCTACTCTTTTACTAACGGATAGTGGAATTGAGTGTAATATGACAACGCCCCCACGGCTAAAAGGGCGAGCATGTTTGGTGTAACGGAGATTCGAACCCACAACCCTACCATGTGGCCATGCTGGGCCTACAAACAATAGATAGACAGGTGGATAAACATATAAGCAAAAGTCAAACAGACTGAACACTGTAAACAGGCAAACAGATAGGTAAATGGAAATAGGAAGCCCACCTGAATTCATATTTCAAAATATGAAACTGATTAAAGTGAACAATATATGTTATATATCATGCATGTACACATAAACAGCATACGTTATACCTGTTACGTAGTTTCTTTCGTTTGCATTCCATTTAAGGTTTCAGAAACAGATGTTTTCTTTCGTCACATTCTTCTGAAGTACAAATAGTTAGAACACCAGAACGTGAATATGATACCCAGAAAACACAACTGAGTAACTCATGCGAAGAACATAACTGTAGGCGTGATGAAAAATACCATGATACTGAACTATATAATTCATGTAAAGGAGATGATATCAGGTGTTGACAAGAGAACCACAATACAGGAGTGAATAACTCAAGCAATTGAAATGACGTAAGTAGTTAAGAGAAGAACCACAAAACGCGACTGTAGTTGAGAGAAGAACCACAAAAACGTGACTGTAGTTGAGAGAAGAACCCCGAAAACGCGACTGTAGCTGAGAGAAGAACCACAAAACGCGACTATAGTTGAGAGAAGAACCACAAAAACGCGACTGTAGTTGAGAGAAGAACCACAAAATCGCGACTGTAGTTGAGAGAAGAACCACAAAAACGCGACTGTAGTTGAGAGAAGAACCACAAAACGCGACTGTTTGTAATTAAGAACAAAGCTGCACAATTGGCTATGTGTTCTCTGCCCACTACTGGTATCGAAACTCGGATTTTAGCGTTGTAATTCCGCAGACATAACGCTGCGTCACTGGGAGAGGGCAACCAGGAGTGAATAACCATGACAGAGTAACTCTTACAAACAAAAATAAATAAATAGAAAAAAAGATTAAATTAGTTTCTGAGACAAGAACCAGAGCACTGAGTTTACTAATCACTTGTAAAAAAGAAGGAATACAACATTGAATTGAATAACTCATGTGAAGACGGCATTTTGTGTGAAACAAAGTACCACAGAAGTAAATGATTGCTTAAAGAAGTTGATATCACGTATTGGAAAAATAAGGATTACAACTCAAGGGTGATTAACTCTTGGAAAGATTGGTTTGGCTTGGTTTGAATTTCGTGTCTAGTCGTCCCTAATTTTGCAGTGTAAGACTAGAGAAAAGCCAGCTACTTATCACCACCAACCGCCAACTCTTGGGCTACTCTTTTACCTACGAATAGTGGGATTGACTGTAACAGTATAACGCCCCCACGACTGAAAGGGCGAGCATGTTTGGTGGTGCTCTTGAAATGAAGGTGATATTGAGAGTCAGAACAAAGCACGTTTCTCGAACGTTTCACACATATTACCAGTTTTCATAACAAGTGTAAAAAAAAAATGTATTCGCAGATGTACGTCTTAGCACGTTGCGTATAAATACCCTGTAATTATTATCGCGCTGTCTTTTGAAGATATAAGATCCCTTGACACAGTTTCCCTCTGGTAAAGCGGTAAGTCTACATATTTACAAAGCCGAAATCAGGTGTTCTATTCCCCTCAGTGGACTAAGCAGACAGCCCAATGTGGCTCTGCTATAAGAAAACACACACCCTTGATGCACGGTATATATGTATCATACTTTCAAATACTCTGTTGGTTATTCAAACCTATAGCAAAGAAAAGTAGCCTGAGACATTTAAGATTTATTTAAAACCGTTAACCCTAGATATCAAGTAAGTATTAAGAGAAATGGATGTTATAATATCATGACATGACCTGGTCAGATTGATACAACCTGAGGACAATAAACATAACACGAAAACCGTTTGGAATATTAATATTAAATTAAGTGTTTGTTTGTTTTTTTTAATTTCGCGCAAAGCTACACAAGGGCTATCTGCGCTAGCCGTCCCTAATTTAGCAATGTTAGACTAGAGGGAAGGCAGCTAGTCATCACCACCCACCGCCAACTCTTGGGTTACTCTTTTACCAACGAATTGGGATTGGCCGTCAATGTATTCATCACAACTGGAAAACAATACATTCATCGTTATTTTACAAAGATACTTCTGTCGTTGCTATATTAATAACTAGCTGGAACACTCGTATCTGGGATGCAAGTTGTGCAAATTCATGATTAGAGAAAGGTTATCTTAGAACATAAAAGATTGCTTCCCTTACATATAATGTTTAAAAAAAATCGCTCATAAAACTGCAAAACACAAAATGTGAAACCACAACTTACAACTAGCTCCTTGTGGACCGAATGAAACTTCTTTTTAAATGTCGAAAAAGTCGAAATAGTTCTAAAAACGCAAAATAGCCATAAACATCACAGTATGTGTAACTAAAAAAATGTTTATGTATCTCCCCATGGACCCTATGAACTTTCATACGAACTTTGCTACAGTACCGTCTACACTCTACAAAACTAAGTGGTTACATGGACATACAACAGAGAGTGCTATTATATTTATATAGATAAGTAGTTACATGGACATACAACAGACAGTGCTATTATATTTACATCGATAAGTAGTTACATGGACATACAACAGACAGTACTGTTATATTTATATAGATAAGTAGTTACATGGACATACAACAGACAGTACTATTATATTTACATAGATAAGTAGTCACGTGGACATTCAACAGACAGTGCTATTATATTTACATAGATAAGTAGTTACATGGACATATAACAGACAGTGCTATTATATTTACATAGATAATTAGTTACATGGACATACAACAGACAGTACTATTATATTTACATAGATAAGTAGTTACATGGACATATAACAGACAGTACTATTATATTTATATAGATAAGTAGTTACATGGACATATAACAGACAGTACTATTATATTTACATCGATAAGTAGTTACATGGACATACAACAGACAGTACTATTATATTTATATAGATAAGTAGTTACATGGACATACAACAGACAGTACTATTATATTTATATAGATAAGTAGTGACATGGACATACAACAGACAGTACTATTATATTTATATAGATAAGTAGTTACATGGACATACAACAGACAGTACTATTATATTTACATAGATAAGTAGTCACGTGGACATTCAACAGACAGTGTTATTATATTTATATAGATAAGTAGTTACATGGACATACAACAGACAGTGCTATTATATTTATATAGATAAGTAGTTACATGGACATACAACAGACAGTGCTATTGTATTTACATAGATAAGTAGTTACACGGACATACAACAGACAGTACTATTACATTTACATAGATAAGTAGTTACACGAGCATACAACAGACAGTTCTATTATATTTACATAGATAAGTAGTTACATGGACATACAACAGACAGTGCTATTATATTTACATAGATAAGTAGTTATATGGACATATAACAGACAGTGCTAGTATATTTATATAGATAAGTAGTTACATGGACATACAACAGACAGTGCTATTATATTTACATAGATAAGTAGTTACATGAACATACAACAGACAGTACTATTATATTTACAGAGATAAGTAGTTACATGGACATACAACAGACAGTGCTATTATATTTATACAGAGAAGTAGTGACATGGACATACAACAGACAGTACTGTTATATTTATATAGATAAATAGTTACATGGACATACAACAGACAGTGCTATTATATTTATACAGAGAAGTAGTGACATGGACATACAACAGACAGTACTGTTATATTTATATAGATAAATAGTTACACGGACATACAACAGACAGTACTATTATATTTATTACAGTTTATCTTTATTAGTTTCATGAATGCTCAATTTTTTAAAACCACTTCTGCCTGTCTATATATTTTTAACATAACTAGAGAATGTTTAAAATAGATATGTCTACCAGACTATATCTATCTGTACAATAATTTGAATCATTATCTATGTCTTGAAGTCATATCCGTCCACCTATTTCATTGTTTGAACAAAATTAAAGAATTTTGAGCTATATTTATTTCATAGTTTGAACAATAACCAATTAATATTTATCTATTCCATGGCTTGAACAATTCTCAACAACTTCGAGTTATAGCTATCTGTTTATTTCATAATTTGAACAATAGTCAATCAGTGTTTATTTATATCATGGTTTGAACAATACTCAAGGACTTTAACCTTTATCTAACTGTGTTTTTTAAACCATATCTATCCATTTTATGGTTTGAAATTTAAAATATGTCAGTGTATCTGTTTTATTGTTTGGAATCATACTCTGCAAGTTTAAAGTATTTTTATCTATGTCTATCAGGGTTTGAATAATACCTAACCATTTTGATCTATATTTATATATCTATTTGAAATTTTGAACAATATTACACAACGTTAAACTATATCTGTCCATCTATTTGATATCTTGAATAATGTTCGACAAATTTAAGCCACATCTGTCTTATTGTTTGAAGAGTACTTAACAACTGTGAAGTAAGATATACTACGTTTTTAGAAAGTGCACGTGATTAAGGATATTTTCAATTTACTGCTAAATAGCAGTGTGTAGTGTTGTAATTAACAGTGTGTAGTATTGTCATTAACAGTGTGTAGTGTTGTAATTAACAGTGTGTAGTATTGTCATTAACAGTGTGTAGTGTTGTCATTAACAGTGTGTAGTGTTGTCATTAACAGTGTGTAGTATTGTCATTAACAGTGTGTAGTGTTGTCATTAACAGTGTGTAGTGTTGTCATTAACAGTGTGTAGTATTGTCATTAACAGTGTGTAGTATTGTCTAGCTGAGTTCCTTCTGGTCTGTTACTTCTAAACTAGGAATGGCTTGCGCAGGTAGCTTTCGAGTAGCTTTGAAAGAACTTAAAACGAATCAGACTCTAATTTTATGGGGTAGATTAAAAATAGCTACTCAACACTATCTTCTTCCAATTTTGGGGGTTACTCTTTACCAACGAATAGTGGGATTGTTCGTTATAGTTCAATATTCCCTACAGTTAAAAGGATGATCACGTGATTCAAACGTGCAACCCTCAGATTGCGATTAAAATGCTCTAACCAATAGACCATACCAGACACATACTGATAGTGTCGAAATATTTTGTTCTCTGTGGATAAATGGTAAGTTTTCGTACTTACAACGCAAAACTCTAAGGCTTGATTCTTCGCGGTGGAAATGGTGCACAAAGTTTTGCACAACGAAAACAACAATGAAATAACTAAATGTTTACACACTGAACTTCGGTTATGACGAAAAATAATAAATAATTTAGATGTAAGTTTTGAATGGTTCAAATTGTAAATAATTAATTACCCCTTATTTTATCGTTATTAAAAAAAATTAAATTATTCGATTACTTTACTACAAATTCTATTTATGTGTATTCTTTTTTCTACAGTAAAAAGTTATTTTTTTTTACATTTAGAAGTGGTTTAAAACGAGAACTACAGATAATTAATACAAAATGGCGGCTAACATTTGAAAGTTCGTGGGATAAGTTTTGGTGTCTTATAAAACAATTAAAATACGCTCGTTCTTTGATTCAAACGATGTAACAACCTAACACATCTTCATAATCACATTTTATAAGAATGGTTTGTATATGTCGTCACGTATGTCAGCAGTGCCACCAGTGGCAAAGTGTTTAGTTCCTAACCGTTTGAAAGCTACTGCAACGCCCTCACTGAGCTCTTACGGCTGAGGACTGCGTTACGTACATCCATTTCCTAGGAAGAACCTCAGTGTAACGAAGTCCAAAATATTATATTTTAAGAGACAACTATCTATGGCACAGTAATAGCACTGTCAAGAAACATAAATCAGCGGCACACAAACACGCACGACCGCTACTACTAATACCAAAGTTCACAAACTGCGACATCGAATCTCGGATTTCAGTGTTGTAAGTCCGTAGACTTAATGTCTAGCAAAGAATGTAAAGTAAGTTTTCTTCAGGTTGTGCAGGAACTTTAAACTCGATAAAGGCTGAACTCTCACTGCTATCAGGATAAGGTACTGATAATGATCATAAAGTGTGAATTTCTTGAGCTGTGTGGCCGCCTCTCACGGGGTTATGGCGATTTCCTTATTGAAAGTCAACAATGTTAGTTCGTAACGTAATTATTGTGTATAAATGACAAATAATCGTATTGTATATTTTACATATGAACTGAATACAACGGTTTTCATCACATAATAAGAAAGGTTAGTTGTATCTGTACAACATACATGTTACTGTGAAGCCAGTGCACTGTTATCATTATGCAACTGTTCTGTCAAGTAATGTGTAATACGTAAATGCTGTCAAGGCTTCATTCAACCAGTATGGTATTGTGTAGTAATATATATACTGCTGTGTTTTATATGGGTTCAAGCTGAAATACCCGTCACCTGACGGGGAATGCTTCAAGTTAATTAAAATAACACCGATCGTATATCTCGAAGTAATAACTTGAACACAACTTTATCTTAAAATTAGAAGAAAGCTTCTTCATAAACAACATTTTTACAGTTCGTTTTCCCTTTTATTAACAAATAAATAACTTAGGATTATCTCATCCTTGAACAACCTATATCTCAATGACCACGAGGAAAGCAAGATTGTTTGTAAAACAGTCCAGCAACTTTAATACGTTGACCTTGAATCCATTTAGAATATTCGGCATTGTATGAAGTGTCAAAGTGACAAGATTGTTTGAGATTGACTTAATAGGCTGGTCGTAATTAAACAACAGGTGTTTATAAAATAGAAAAAGGGTTAAGTTTAACTTTGACCCCCCTAGGCATTTTCCATTGCTCATAGTGTTTACATAAAAAGTTTGGTCGAGATTGGCCCAATAGGCTCTGAGGAGTCAGGATGCAAACACACGTTTTGCCTTTAAATATAAAGAGACGAATATGCAGTGTTTTAAATATAAAGTGCTATAACTAGGCATAAAGACACAAATGAAGGTTGTCAGTGTTTACTGTTGACAATATGAGTGAACCTGTGGTGCTGATGGGTTATTAGTGTTGTTGGTTTGCATTACCCATAGCATGTAATACTTTCACTTTATTTTCCAAGTGGTGAAGCGGTACGTTTGGCGACTTTAACACTAAAACCGGGCTTCGATACCAGTTGTGGGCACAGCACAGACAACCCTTTATGTAGCTTAACTCAGAAGAAACAAACCTTTAATCTCAGAGTGCAGAGTGCGCATACAGTGTTTATAAAAATAGAGTACTTCACTTTACTGAAAGAATTACTGGTTTCTAACACGCCGTATCCTAACAAAACAGTAAGGTTTAGAGAGCCGGTCGTACATAAAGTGTGACAAGGTAAACAAAGCACTACAACTCTGAAAAAACACTCTCTGTGCTTGTTTCTTATTTCTTTTGCTTTCCATCTCAAATACCATAAAGAGCTTTTTTCTTCTTGAATTTCCAATCACAGGTACAGACAGTTGAAAGAGACCCATTTCTTTGCGAAATCTGTTTAGAATCTCTCAACGTCAATAATGAGCACGTTGGTGAAGATGGAAGAAAGCGATGGCGCCCTTTGAAGAGTGTTTCTGTGACGATAACTGACATGATGTTTCCAACGTGGGGAAGGCGTGACGTTGTTTGGAATGGTTCCTCCCAGTTCTCTCAACAAACTGTCACCAGCACTCCACTCATGATAATAATGAAGTCGGACAAGAGTATGCTCAGTGTGTTGTCACCTTGTCGTCTCTGTTTGCCTGCCCCTCATACAATCAAGGAAGCCTAGTTTTGACAGCAACACAATTTTCTTATTGTAGGACCAGCCCTCTGCGGTCATCTGTGTGGGAACGTGGTGGAGCACGCGCAGCAGGAAGCCCCCATTTTCCGCGCCTCGTTCTCTATGCGTCAATTTGCACGTCACTTAATGGAACAACTAATTGTCACCTGCCTACTGATCTTACAAGGATAACGGCTCTGATTCACGAACAAAACAGCTTTTCCTTTTTATTTCTTTCCTTATTTTTTATTAACGTCATCCAAAGCTTTATTATCATTTATCAAGTGTTCTCTTATAGCACAGGATCCATTGTTACCAGGTCCGCCGCCATCTGTTTCAAAGTTTTTCTCTCGGAATAATACAGAATAATGAATAATTTTTGTTTGGCGCTCTCTTACCTGTGATTTTGTTGCATTGGGAACGTGTGAAGATTAGATTGTGAAAGTGGCTTACACGTGCACGCTCCGTCACGTTAGTGCTGTTGAAGAACACGTGTTTCCTACACGGTACGGAGAAAACCACCACACACACATAGCGTCTTATAGACAGACACGTTTTATATAAGTCACTAACACGTTACTAGAACACGACTAGGGCGGTTAACTGTCAATTTCACAGTTGGTTCTGGAGTCATTTGTCACGGCTTTTACAGAAACGCATTGTTTGGATTTGTAACTGTAGAGTCTTAAGAATGTCTCTTAATAAAGGCCGTAACATGAAGGAGCTGATAGAAACATGGCCTGGAGAGGATAAATCATAAACAAGGCAAAAACAAAATGGCTCAATGAAGAGATTACAATACTGTGAACAAAAATCAAATATGAACTTAGAATTCAGTTGTTCTGAAAAACGATCTAACTAAACATTTAACTTATATTATTTGAAACACGAACATGAAGCAGGAATAATGTACAGGACATTTGAGATTAATATGTGAATGTCTCATGTGTTGGAGAGACATAGAGACAGTTGATACGTGTAACTGTTGTAGAATATGATCGGACACTATGTGTTTAGAGTTTAAAGCTATGCTACAAATGGTTCAGAAGTACTAGCAGGCTTAAGAGTATGGTTAAACAAATATAAACACCAGTCTGAAGAGTATAGTTAAACAAACATAAACACCAGTCTGAAGAGTGCAGTTAAACAAACATAAACACCAGTCTGAAGAGTGTAGTTAAACAAATATAAACACCAGTCTGAAGAGTATAGTTAAACAAACATAAACACCAGTCTGAAGAGTGTAGTTAAACAAACATAAACACCAGTCTGAAGAGTATAGTTAAACAAATATAAACACCAGTCTGAAGAGTATAGTTAAACAAATATAAACACCAGTCTAAAGAGTGTAGTTAAACAAACATAAACACCAGTTTGAAGAGTATAGTTAAACAAATATAAACACCAGTCTGAAGAGTGCAGTTAAAGAAACATAAACACCAGTCTGAAGAGAATAGTTAAACAAACATAAGTCTGGAAGTTCACAGTTCTTTAGATAACACTAACAAGACTTATATAAATAACTGGGAACTTATTGGTGTCAGCCTTATTTTTATTTAAGTAATTAATTTTTTAAATTACTGAAAGAGAAGCCAAGGAAATTCTCAAGTACTGCCTGACGTAAGAAACGTAAGGATAGTACTGCCTGACGTAAGAAACGTAAGGATAGTACTGCCTGACGTAAGAAACGTAAGGATAGTACTGCCTGACGTAAGAAACGTAAGGATAGTACTGCCTGACGTAAGAAACGTAAGGATAGTACTGCCTGACGTAAGAAACGTAAGGATAGTACTGCCTGACGTAAGAAACGTAAGGATAGTACTGCCTGACGTAAGAAACGTAAGGATAGTACTGCCTGACGTAAGAAACGTAAGGATAGTACTGCCTGACGTAAGAAACGTAAGGATAGTACTGCCTGACGTAAGAAACGTAAGGATAGTACTGCCTGACGTAAGAAACGTAAGGATAGTACTGCCTGACGTAAGAAACGTAAGGATAGTACTGCCTGACGTAAGAAACGTAAGGATAGTACTGCCTGACGTAAGAAACGTAAGGGTTTCCTTAATCACCGTGACACTTGATATTGAACGTAAGGGTTTCCTTACTCACCGTGACACTTGATATTGAACGTAAGGATTTCCTTACTCACCGTGACACTTGATATTGCTTTAAGCAAGATTAGAGTAAATTAATGTACGACCCCTTGAGTGTTAATCTATACCTCGATCAAAATGGTTTCCCCTTTTGAAAACAAAACAGTGATTAGATCTCGAATTGGTCTAAAGACGACAGAACTATGAACTAAAAGTCTGAATTTTGGAAAAAAACAACAAAAAACAACTCAGAACCTTTTTATGGGCCATTATGCCGCTGCTGAAAATAATGATTTATTATACACAATAGTGACAAAACAAGCTTGACTTTTCACAGTATATAAAATAACTTTCTATACAAAGTAAAACAACCGCAACATTCTCATACACTCAACATATTTCGACTCGTTATTACGCAATCCTCAGGCGAATTTTGTCCTGTATAATCAGCCTTATTGTTTCTTGTGTCATCGGGTGTTTCATTCGTTAAAATAAGTTATTCAGGGCTTTATTGTATTTCTAAGACTGGGACTCTTCCCGTTCTTTATGACTACCGTTGTTTCTTAAAAATAATTTTGACTTTGAGTCACTCTGTGTTGTTTTTTTTAAAGCAAAGCTACATCAGACTCTCTGCTGATTCCACCTAGTGGAAATCAAACCCTATATTTTAGGATTGTAAATCCGTAGACTTACCGCTGTACCAGCGGGATACTCGGAACCGATTCGCTTGTTTCTGGTATAAAGGTTGTAATAACTGACACGATTATAATACGAGTTGATACTTGGCTGACGAAGTTAACTGTATTAGTTCACTCCAGTGCCATCTTGAATAGTAGTCGAATAAGGTTCATGTTATTAGCTTATAAAAATTTGATTGATTGTTCGAGTGAAATTAAACACAAAACTACACAATGGGCTACCTGTGCTCTACCCACCACGTGTATCAAAGCCCGCAGACATGCCCGTGTGTCACTGGGTGGTTCTTAAAAACCGAAAATTTATCCTCTTTTCGTACATCTCAACAAGGACTTACAAAGACTTAGTAACTGTTTTCTCCCGTCAACAGGGACCGGGTAGTGTTTTCTATCCTCACCAGCAACCCGGTACGTTTCTCTGGCGCAGATATAATATTTCGGAATACTGACCAAAAACTGAACATTAGATCAAACATAAATTAATGGCACAGTACCACAACATTTAAAACCGAACTAGAATTGCTGGGAAGAAATATTTTCACCTCAGTTGTTTGTCTAGCTATTAGAAGTCGTTCTTTCAGTTTATGGACAGAAAGTGCACGACAAAGACAATTTCTTTGATGAAGCCGGGTGTTTTTTTTGTTATGTTCCGGACGAACACTGTTGAAAGACAATTTTAATTCAGCCATTAGTTTTACTGTAACTCATTTTTCCGATCTGTTGAACATACATACAAAACAAATATAAGGTTTAATGAAGTTATTTTGTTTGCAATACATGTCATTTCCGTAAATTACTGTTTATCTAAGTTGTACCAAAAGCTTCATTATTAGATAAAACAATAAAACCTTTGACCTTTACATAATAATTTCCATTCAGTCTTGTTTGTGACTTTTAAATAACGTTTGTCTATCAGTTTTACTCACGTTATTAATTTCTATATTTAAGTAAACTTAAAGTAAACATCGTGGCTACGGAGAATGACCGCGCGTCTACCGGATTTCTCAAGTTTCTGAACTCAGAAACGAACTCAGGCTAGTTTGTTTAGCAGAACGAGGCTGGAGCAAATACAGTTGAATAACTTGTTTCGCGATTAAAGTAACGACTCATAAAATTCATTATTATTAATAATAAACTAATGTTGAGAAACGTAGCGATTAAACGTCACGTTCTCGTGAGAAAATCCGAGAAATGGTATATTCGTTCTTTCTAAAACGTGTAAAAAACTACAATTTTCTTTGAGTTGTGAGAATGTGGTTTTTATATAACACGTGAAAGAGTACTGTTTGTTTGTTTGTTATTTCTTTAATTTTTGTAACGTACTAACAAATAATATGTTATGAAAAGTGTTACAGAAAGATACGAGAACATTCCGGCGAATACATATCAATTGTAACTGTATATTCCGGCAATACGTACTTGCTAGCGTTGTAACAATATTACAAAAAAATATATTAAACAATGCAATAGAAATTGGTTTGGTTTGTTTTCCAGTTCGCACAAAACTACTCGCGCGCTATCTGTGCTGGCCGTCCCTAATTTAGCAGTGTAAGACTGGAGGGAAGGCAGCTAGTCATCACCACCCGCCGCCAACTCTTGGGCTACTCTTTTACTAACGAATAGTGGACGCAATGGAAATATTCCAACAAAATATATTACATAATAACATGAGACGATTCTGACAAAACATTCAGACCAAGCTGTGAGTAGAATCCGGTAAGATATGTTGACAAAATTCTGGCAAACATTTTGGATTAAATTTGTGTTATGAAACTGTTTTATATATAATTTTTATATCCTTACGGGTTTACTGCTGATGAACAGTAATCGTCACAATAACAGTGAATATAAAATACAGAATACTTGCTTCAGATGAACTTGTCTAGTATATAATGTTCGAGTACTTATTTTAGAGCACGCTGATGGTCCCCCTATGGTACAGCGATAAGTCTACAGATTTATAACACTAAAATCAGGGATTCGATTCCCCTTGGTGGACTCAGCAGATAGCCAGATGTGGCTTTGCTATTGAAAAAAAAACACACACACGAACACATAAATGTGAAACATTTTACAAGTTACTATTTCGAAAATTGTTTGTTTGTTGTTTTTTTAATTTCGCGCAAAGCTACACGAGGGCTATCTGCGCTAGCCGTCTCTAATTTAGCAGTGTAAGACTAGAGGGAAGGCAGCTAGTCATCACCACCCGCCGCCAACTCTTGGGCTACTCTTTTACCAACGAATAGTGGGATTGACCGTCACATTATAATGCCCCCACGGCTGAAAGGACAAGCATGTTTGGTGCGACGGGGATTCGAACCCGTAATCCTTAGACTACGAGTCGAACGCCTTAACCCACCTGACTATGCCGGACCTCGAACATTGCATGATAAGGGAGCTTCACAATTGTTCGATACTACGTGTATGGCATTTAAAATATTGCTCTAATGGATTTATATTGATATAAAATAAGACTTCATCTTAATAGTTTCATGTTAATATTACATTTAAGGAAGTGGTGTATTTTTCAGAGTATTGTTGTCAGTTCACCAGGGGATAAAACGACATTACTTGTCGACGTATTTGGTACTTGAGATCGTTGTACTAATACTACAACTTTGTTACTAATTAAGTTTTGAAAAGCAACTAAGGTTTTATTCTTCAAATTAAAATATCGGAGTTGATGTATATTAATTACGACTGAAACTCCGAAAACGCGAAAAACTTTGGAAACCAATAAGCCTAAAATATGTAATAAAATTATGAAAACTGCCGATGATTTCACCCCCACCCCGACCATCTTACATTTCTCTTAATTTGTTCACTCCTGATTTAAAACAAGAAACGTGTATAGACAAAATTTCAGATCTGTCTTATGTTTCCCACAAGTCGCTGCCCAAGAGGCCTTTCGTTCAGTACCAAACTTATCAGCTGGACCGCTTCTGATTCTGAATCCAAAATGGACAAAGGTATGGAAAATTGGGAAATAAGGTCAATATTTTACGTGACTTGTGTCTCAAATTTGAGACCTAGTAGTGAACCAATCTGTTATAACAAAGGTCATAAAGTTCTTTCAGCTGGCGCGTTAAATACAGTAGCTAAAAAAACACTCAAAATGTTATTCTTAATATAAAAAAAACATTCAATGAAGTGATATGCCAGCTGGCTGTGGATGGTGGTCGTTAGGTAGTTGATTATAATAAATAAACAGACAAACGAACGTATCGTTTGTATGTATTAGAAACAGCTGTTATTTTTGTCACTTTGTTTCATGTATAAATACTATTCGAAACGCTTTCAGCGTTGTAAGAGCACGTGCTTCTGTTGTTTCTAACATTTTATGTAACATATTACTGGAACTATACAGTGTTTTACAATCTACATAAACCTGATTCTTTGTGAAGTCCGTGTTTCTAAATAACCACGTTGTTTCTATAGTAACTCGAATTACATCATTCATATTGTTACTCAAATAAATAATATTTCTACAATAGTTACCAAATTACAACGCTTGTGCTTTTTATAAATATACTATGTTCATGTACCGATTAGAACCAGGCTTTTCGTATATACGTGCTATTTCTATAATTAATTAAGTTTCCCCATTAGTGATGTGTACTCAGTATCTCCAGTTTTAATGGCTAATCAAATTACAGTGTTGGAGTCGGTTTACGAATATACATTGTTAATGTAACAAACCATATTATAATACTGTTTATATAATGAATAATACAATGCTGTTCATACTGGTTTATAAATATATATACAGTTTGTATAATAGATTATATTACTGTCTTTATGTTGTTTTATAATTACCTACTGCTTATAAAACAATTCATATTATAATAATACATATATTATGAATCGTGTCGCACCATTCATGTTGGTTTTTGTTGACATATTTAAGGTAAACTCGTTTTTTTCTCTTTCTCGCAATTATAAGACAATGCGAAACTAGTGAAATAACTTTTTGAACTGTCATTAGATAGTTGGGAACTTTAAGCTGGAATCTAAACCACTCTAAGTATCATTTCATTCTCTTTGACCAAGTCATCCGACCCACTGGAGCTTCGATACATAATTTTAACCACAAAAGTATTCTTCAATCGCTATTCAATATTACCAGTCAACACATTGTAGGCCTAAATCTGATACAACCTTTGAGCTACGTAAATTACCTTCATACACGCATGTAAGCGTATGTAGGTGGCCTGGCATGGCCAAGCGCGTAAGGCGTGCGACTCGTAATCCGAGGGTCGCGGGTTCGCGCCCGCGTCGCGCTAAACATGCTCGTCCTCCCAGCCGTGGGGGTGTATAATGTGACGGTCAATCCCACTATTCGTTGGTAAAAGAGTAGCCCAAGAGTTGGCGGTGGGTGGTGATAACTAACTGCCTTCCCTCTAGTTTTACACTGCAAAATTAGGAACGGCTAGCGCAGATAACCCTTGTGTAGCTTTGTGCGAAAATCAAACAACAAACGTTTTTTATACGTATTTTAAGACCAATTTCGTCTGCAGGTTGAACAAGTTTTCTATACTAGATGACGCTCTATAACAAATATAAATCATATGTTTGTTTGATTTGAAATTCGCATAAAGCCACGCGAGTAATATCAATGCTAACCTTTCCTGATTTTGCAGTAACAGGACAGAAGGAAGAGGGAACTCTTTATCGATGAATAGTGGGATTAATCGTCACATTTCAATGTCTGGTAGGGCAATCATGTTCGAGAATGGGATTCAAACCACCAACCTTCAGATTGTGAGTCGAGTGTCCTAATTACCAAGCCACACCGTGTGTTGCATACACATCAAGTTATCTCACTAACTCCACTCGTGTTATCAAAATCTCGTAATTCGAGATCCACAAAGGATTACTCTTCACCATGACTTAGTGAAAACTATGTTTTCTGAGAGAATTCTTCGAATCATGTTTTCAATGAAGCTATAAGTGCGTCACTTGATAATTGCGGGCAGTTTTTATCCTAGTTTCATGGTAAAAATAAGTTTAACGTTTCTCAATAATGATATTTGATGTAGATGGAAGGTTTTAGGGCCATAGTAACGCCTCCAGTTCTATACTCGAAACTTAGTAAACGACCTGGTCAGTTGGTTTTGAAATGTCTATTTGAAACATGAAATTGTTTTCGTTTAATTATAATTAAAGCAATAAATGATGTTCTTAAAATATAATTTCTTTTCCTCTGAAATGTTGTTCACCAAGAACCCAGATGGTCTGCCCAGATAAAATCAAAATAAGCTGTCTTCTCTAGTGTTGCGTCCTTACAACTCAGAAACGTACCTGCAGTTGATAAATATTTATTATCACTGTGGGCGACTTGTAAAGGCCCGGCATGACCAGGTTAGTTAAGATACTTGACTCGTAATCTGAGGGTCACGGGTTCGAATCCCCGTCACACCAAACATGCTCGCCCTTTCAACCGTGAGGGTGTTATAATGTGAAGGTCAATCTCACCATTCGTTGGTAAAAGAGTAGCCCAAGAGTTGGCGGTGGGTGATGATAACTAACTGGCTTCCCTCTGGTCTTACACTGCAAAATTAGGAACGGCTAGCGCAGATAACCCTTGTGTAGTTTTGTGCAAAATTCAAAAATCAAACAACAAATAAAAGGCTACTCGTAAATGAAAACAACACATTTTTAGTTCCGTTAATCATAACCGAATTGAAAAAGCGATCATTCTCTAACAATGTGTATTTTTCTTATAGCAAAGCCGCATCGGGCTATCTGCTGTGTCCATCGAGGGAAATCGAACCTTTGATTTTAACATTGTAAATCCAAAGACTTACCGCTGTCTCAGCGGGTGACCTAACTAAGTTAATGAAATTTGATCTAGTTTAGCCAAGCCAGTGAAATTATATATAATTAATTAATGTACCTTTATATGGAAAAGACGTAGGTGCCCGAGTTGGTGACAATCGGTTCGGTGGACATACACAGAAAGGCCACACATACGTTGCTACCTCACATAAACAAATTTTATCACAGTTAACTATCCGTCTTGTCCACAAAACATACGATGTAGAACTTTCCTAACTTACGAATTTGATCTTAAACTTAGTAGTTAAAATGTTTTTCTCAATATTAACGACTTCAGAAAACGGTTGCGTGAAACCGTTATGAAGACGTTTTATGAACAGACAGGTAAAAAGAGAATCATCAGTGCGTGCATTACCACACAACCAAACATTTCGTGCAAGATAACGTTTCTCGTACAGTAATGGCTGCCGTGTGTGTTATCCAATATATAAAAGTAACTGAAGTTGTAATAACACGCAAACTAAAAACGTTTTACGAAAGCAACCGGAAGTGAGATTACCAACAACTGTACAGCAACTAGTTTACAGAAGCAAATTTATTGTCTGGGTTGTGGAGATGCCCTTACACACTGTGTTTAAAATTTGTTGAGTAATTACTTTTACTGACCAAAAACAAACTAGGGTGATTACTGATGTCTAGTGTACTTTTCTGCGATTCTTCTATCTTTCTCTCTATCTACTAGACGGATCTGACCTTGTCACGGTGCACAATTTTATATTTCTCTTGTTTACCTTTGTATCTTTTTCTCACTTTTCTAGATGGATCTGTCCGTTTCATAACATATAACTTCTCTATCTTCCAAATTCATCAGCCCTTGTCACCATGTACAATTTCTTATATCTGTGTTTCTCCTCTGTCTGTGTTCCACGTTCAATGTTATCAAATCATCACTAACACAATGTTATCAAATCATCACTAACACAATGTTATCAAATCATCACTAACACAATGTTATCAAATCATCACTAACACAATGTTATCAAATCATCACTAACACAATGTTATCAAATCATCACTAACACAATGTTATCAAATCATCACTAACACAATGTTATCAAATCATCACTAACACAATGTTATCAAATCATCACTAACACAATGTTATCAAATCATCACTAACACAATGTTAGTAAATCATCACTAACACAATGTTATCAAATCATCACTAACACAATGTTATCAAATCATCACTAACACAATGTTATCAAATCATCACTAACACAATGTTATCAAATCATCACTAACACAATGTTATCAAATCATCACTAACACAATGTTATCAAATCATCAATAACACAATGTTATCAAATCATCACTAACACAATGTTATCAAATCATCACTAACACAATGTTATCAAATCATCACTAACACAATGTTATCAAATCATCACTAACACAATGTTATCAAATCATCACTAACACAATGTTATCAAATCATCACTAACACAATGTTATCAAATCATCACTAACACAATGTTATCAAATCATCACTAACACAATGTTATCAAATCATCACTAACACAATGTTATCAAATCATCACTAACACAATGTTATCAAATCATCACTAACACAATGTTATCAAATCATCACTAACACAATGTTATCAAATCATCACTAACACAATGTTATCAAATCATCACTAACACAATGTTATCAAATCATCACTAACACAATGTTATCAAATCATCACTAACACAATGTTATCAAATCATCACTAACACAATGTTATCAAATCATCACTAACACAATGTTATCAAATCATCACTAACACAATGTTATCAAATCATCACTAACACAATGTTATCAAATCATCACTAACACAATGTTATCAAATCATCACTAACACAATGTTATCAAATCATCACTAACACAATGTTATCAAATCATCACTAACACAATGTTATCAAATCATCACTAACACAATGTTATCAAATCATCACTAACACAATGTTATCAAATCATCACTAACACAATGTTATCAAATCATCACTAACACAATGTTATCAAATCATCACTAACACAATGTTATCAAATCATCACTAACACAATGTTATCAAATCATCACTAACACAATGTTATCAAATCATCACTAACACAATGTTATCAAATCATCACTAACACAATGTTATCAAATCATCACTAACACAATGTTATCAAATCATCACTAACACAATGTTATCAAATCATCACTAACACAATGTTATCAAATCATCACTAACACAATGTTATCAAATCATCACTAACACAATGTTATCAAATCATCACTAACACAATGTTATCAAATCATCACTAACACAATGTTATCAAATCATCACTAACACAATGTTATCAAATCATCACTAACACAATGTTATCAAATCATCACTAACACAATGTTATCAAATCATCACTAACACAATGTTATCAAATCATCACTAACACAATGTTATCAAATCATCACTAACACAATGTTATCAAATCATCACTAACACAATGTTATCAAATCATCACTAACACAATGTTATCAAATCATCACTAACACAATGTTATCAAATCATCACTAACACAATGTTATCAAATCATCACTAACACAATGTTATCAAATCATCACTAACACAATGTTATCAAATCATCACTAACACAATGTTATCAAATCATCACTAACACAATGTTATCAAATCATCACTAACACAATGTTATCAAATCATCACTAACACAATGTTATCAAATCATCACTAACACAATGTTATCAAATCATCACTAACACAATGTTATCAAATCATCACTAACACAATGTTATCAAATCATCACTAACACAATGTTATCAAATCATCACTAACACAATGTTATCAAATCATCACTAACACAATGTTATCAAATCAACACTAACACAATGTTATCAAATCATCACTAACACAATGTTATCAAATCATCACTAACACAATGTTATCAAATCATCACTAACACAATGTTATCAAATCATCACTAACACAATGTTATCAAATCATCACTAACACAATGTTATCAAATCATCACTAACACAATGTTATCAAATCATCACTAACACAATGTTATCAAATCATCACTAACACAATGTTATCAAATCATCACTAACACAATGTTATCAAATCATCACTAACACAATGTTATCAAATCATCACTAACACAATGTTATCAAATCATCACTAACACAATGTTATCAAATCATCACTAACACAATGTTATCAAATCATCACTAACACAATGTTATCAAATCATCACTAACACAATGTTATCAAATCATCACTAACACAATGTTATCAAATCATCACTAACACAATGTTATCAAATCATCACTAACACAATGTTATCAAATCATCACTAACACAATGTTATCAAATCATCACTAACACAATGTTATCAAATCATCACTAACACAATGTTATCAAATCATCACTAACACAATGTTATCAAATCATCACTAACACAATGTTATCAAATCATCACTAACACAATGTTATCAAATCATCACTAACACAATGTTATCAAATCATCACTAACACAATGTTATCAAATCATCACTAAAAATGTTATCAAATCATCACTAACACAATGTTATCAAATCATCACTAACACAATGTTATCAAATCATCACTAACACAATGTTATCAAATCATCACTAACACAATGTTATCAAATCATCACTAACACAATGTTATCAAATCATCACTAACACAATGTTATCAAATCATCACTAACACAATGTTATCAAATCATCACTAACACAATGTTATCAAATCATCACTAACACAATGTTATCAAATCATCACTAACACAATGTTATCAAATCATCACTAACACAATGTTATCAAATCATCACTAACACAATGTTATCAAATCATCACTAACACAATGTTATCAAATCATCACTAACACAATGTTATCAAATCATCACTAACACAATGTTATCAAATCATCACTAACACAATGTTATCAAATCATCACTAACACAATGTTATCAAATCATCACTAACACAATGTTATCAAATCATCACTAACACAATGTTATCAAATCATCACTAACACAATGTTATCAAATCATCACTAACACAATGTTATCAAATCATCACTAACACAATGTTATCAAATCATCACTAACACAATGTTATCAAATCATCACTAACACAATGTTATCAAATCATCACTAACACAATGTTATCAAATCATCACTAACACAATGTTATCAAATCATCACTAACACAATGTTATCAAATCATCACTAACACAATGTTATCAAATCATCACTAACACAATGTTATCAAATCATCACTAACACAATGTTATCAAATCATCACTAACACAATGTTATCAAATCATCACTAACACAATGTTATCAAATCATCACTAACACAATGTTATCAAATCATCACTAACACAATGTTATCAAATCATCACTAACACAATGTTATCAAATCATCACTAACACAATGTTATCAAATCATCACTAACACAATGTTATCAAATCATCACTAACACAATGTTATCAAATCATCACTAACACAATGTTATCAAATCATCACTAACACAATGTTATCAAATCATCACTAACACAATGTTATCAAATCATCACTAACACAATGTTATCAAATCATCACTAACACAATGTTATCAAATCATCACTAACACAATGTTATCAAATCATCACTAACACAATGTTATCAATCATCACTAACACAATGTTATCAAATCATCACTAACACAATGTTATCAAATCATCACAAACACAATGTTATCAAATCATCACTAACACAATGTTATCAAATCATCACTAACACAATGTTATCAAATCATCACTAACACAATGTTATCAAATCATCACTAACACAATGTTATCAAATCATCACTAACACAATGTTATCAAATCATCACTAAACACAATGTTATCAAATCATCACTAACACAATGTTATCAAATCATCACTAACACAATGTTATCAAATCATCACTAACACAATGTTATCAAATCATCACTAACACAATGTTATCAAATCATCACTAACACAATGTTATCAAATCATCACTAACACAATGTTATCAAATCATCACTAACACAATGTTATCAAATCATCACTAACACAATGTTATCAAATCATCACTAACACAATGTTATCAAATCATCACTAACACAATGTTATCAAATCATCACTAACACAATGTTATCAAATCATCACTAACACAATGTTATCAAATCATCACTAACACAACAATGTTATCAAATCATCACTAACACAATGTTATCAAATCATCACTAACACAATGTTATCAAATCATCACTAACACAATGTTATCAAATCATCACTAACACAATGTTATCAAATCATCACTAACACAATGTTATCAAATCATCACTAACACAATGTTATCAAATCATCACTAACACAATGTTATCAAATCATCACTAACACAATGTTATCAAATCATCACTAACACAATGTTATCAAATCATCACTAACACAATGTTATCAAATCATCACTAACACAATGTTATCAAATCATCACTAACACACTGTTATCAAATCATCACTAACACAATGTTATCAAATCATCACTAACACAATGTTATCAAATCATCACTAACACAATGTTATCAAATCATCACTAACACAATGTTATCAAATCATCACTAACACAATGTTATCAAATCATCACTAACACAATGTTATCAAATCATCACTAACACAATGTTATCAAATCATCACTAACACAATGTTATCAAATCATCACTAACACAATGTTATCAAATCATCACTAACACAATGTTATCAAATCATCACTAACACAATGTTATCAAATCATCACTAACACAATGTTATCAAATCATCACTAACACAATGTTATCAAATCATCACTAACACAATGTTATCAAATCATCACTAACACAATGTTATCAAATCATCACTAACACAATGTTATCAAATCATCACTAACACAATGTTATCAAATCATCACTAACACAATGTTATCAAATCATCACTAACACAATGTTATCAAATCATCACTAACACAATGTTATCAAATCATCACTAACACAATGTAACAAATCAACAATAACACAATGTTATCAAATCATCACTAACACAATGTTATCAAATCATCACTAACACAATGTTATCAAATCATCACTATCAAATCATCACTAACACAATGTTATCAAATCATCACTAACACAATGTTATCAAATCATCACTAACACAATGTTATCAAATCATCACTAACACAATGTTATCAAATCATCACTAACACAATGTTATCAAATCATCACTAACACAATGTTATCAAATCATCACTAACACAATGTTATCAAATCATCACTAACACAATGTTATCAAATCATCACTAACACAATGTTATCAAATCATCACTAACACAATGTTATCAAATCATCACTAACACAATGTTATCAAATCATCACTAACACAATGTTATCAAATCATCACTAACACAATGTTATCAAATCATCACTAACACAATGTTATCAAATCATCACTAACACAATGTTATCAAATCATCACTAACACAATGTTATCAAATCATCACTAACACAATGTTATCAAATCATCACTAACACAATGTTATCAAATCATCACTAACACAATGTTATCAAATCATCACTAACACAATGTTATCAAATCATCACTAACACAATGTTATCAAATCATCACTAACACAATGTTATCAAATCATCACTAACACAATGTTATCAAATCATCACTAACACAATGTTATCAAATCATCACTAACACAATGTTATCAAATCATCACTAACACAATGTTATCAAATCATCACTAACACAATGTTATCAAATCATCACTAACACAATGTTATCAAATCATCACTAACACAATGTTATCAAATCATCACTAACAACAATGTTATCAAATCATCACTAACACAATGTTATCAAATCATCACTAACACAATGTTATCAAATCATCACTAACACAATGTTATCAAATCATCACTAACACAATGTTATCAAATCATCACTAACACAATGTTATCAAATCATCACTAACACAATGTTATCAAATCATCACTAACACAATGTTATCAAATCATCACTAACACAATGTTATCAAATCATCACTAACACAATGTTATCAAATCATCACTAACACAATGTTATCAAATCATCACTAACACAATGTTATCAAATCATCACTAACACAATGTTATCAAATCATCACTAACACAATGTTATGTTCACAAATCAATGTTAACACAATGTTATCAAATCATCACTAACACAATGTTATCAAATCATCACTAACACAATGTTATCAAATCATCACTAACACAATGTTATCAAATCATCACTAACACAATGTTATCAAATCATCACTAACACAATGTTATCAAATCATCACTAACACAATGTTATCAAATCATCACTAACACAATGTTATCAAATCATCACTAACACAATGTTATCAAATCATCACTAACACAATGTTATCAAATCATCACTAACACAATGTTATCAAATCATCACTAACACAATGTTATCAAATCATCACTAACACAATGTTATCAAATCATCACTAACACAATGTTATCAAATCATCACTAACACAATGTTATTAAATCATCACTTTACAATGTTATCAAATCATCACTAACACAATGTTATCAAATCATCACTAACACAATGTTATCAAATCATCACTAACACAATGTTATCAAATCATCACTAACACAATGTTATCAAATCATCACTAACACAATGTTATCAAATCATCACTAACACAATGTTATCAAATCATCACTAACACAATGTTATCAAATCATCACTAACACAATGTTATCAAATCATCACTAACACAATGTTATCAAATCATCACTAACACAATGTTATCAAATCATCACTAACACAATGTTATCAAATCATCACTAACACAATGTTATCAAATCATCACTAACACAATGTTATCAAATCATCACTAACACAATGTTATCAAATCATCACTAACACAATGTTATCAAATCATCACTAACACAATGTTATCAAATCATCACTAACACAATGTTATCAAATCATCACTAACACAATGTTATCAAATCATCACTAACACAATGTTATCAAATCATCACTAACACAATGTTATCAAATCATCACTAACACAATGTTATCAAATCATCACTAACACAATGTTATCAAATCATCACTAACACAATGTTATCAAATCATCACTAACACAATGTTATCAAATCATCACTAACACAATGTTATCAAATCATCACTAACACAATGTTATCAAATCATCACTAACACAATGTTATCAAATCATCACTAACACAATGTTATCAAATCATCACTAACACAATGTTATCAAATCATCACTAACACAATGTTATCAAATCATCACTAACACAATGTTATCAAATCATCACTAACACAATGTTATCAAATCATCACTAACACAATGTTATCAAATCATCACTAACACAATGTTATCAAATCATCACTAACACAATGTTATCAAATCATCACTAACAAAATGTTATCAAATCATCACTAACAATGTTATCAATCATCACTTACACAATGTTATCAAATCATCACTAACACAATGTTATCAAATCATCACTAACACAATGTTATCAAATCATCACTAACACAATGTTATCAAATCATCACTAACACAATGTTATCAAATCATCACTAACACAATGTTATCAAATCATCACTAACACAATGTTATCAAATCATCACTAACACAATGTTATCAAATCATCACTAACACAATGTTATCAAATCATCACTAACACAATGTTATCAAATCATCACTAACACAATGTTATCAAATCATCACTAACACAATGTTATCAAATCATCACTAACACAATGTTATCAAATCATCACTAACACAATGTTATCAAATCATCACTAACACAATGTTATCAAATCATCACTAACACAATGTTATCAAATCATCACTAACACAATGTTATCAAATCATCACTAACACAATGTTATCAAATCATCACTAACACAATGTTATCAAATCATCACTAACACAATGTTATCAAATCATCACTAACACAATGTTATCAAATCATCACTAACACAATGTTATCAAATCATCACTAACACAATGTTATCAAATCATCACTAACACAATGTTATCAAATCATCACTAACACAATGTTATCAAATCATCACTAACACAATGTTATCAAATCATCACTAACACAATGTTATCAAATCATCACTAACACAATGTTATCAAATCATCACTAACACAATGTTATCAAATCATCACTAACACAATGTTATCAAATCATCACTAACACAATGTTATCAAATCATCACTAACACAATGTTATCAAATCATCACTAACACAATGTTATCAAATCATCACTAACACAATGTTATCAAATCATCACTAACACAATGTTATCAAATCATCACTAACACAATGTTATCAAATCATCACTAACACAATGTTATCAAATCATCACTAACACAATGTTATCAAATCATCACTAACACAATGTTATCAAATCATCACTAACACAATGTTATCAAATCATCACTAACACAATGTTATCAAATCATCACTAACACAATGTTATCAAATCATCACTAACACAATGTTATCAAATCATCACTAACACAATGTTATCAAATCATCACTAACACAATGTTATCAAATCATCACTAACACAATGTTATCAAATCATCACTAACACAATGTTATCAAATCATCACTAACACAATGTTATCAAATCATCACTAACACAATGTTATCAAATCATCACTAACACAATGTTATCAAATCATCACTAACACAATGTTATCAAATCATCACTAACACAATGTTATCAAATCATCACTAACACAATGTTATCAAATCATCACTAACACAATGTTATCAAATCATCACTAACACAATGTTATCAAATCATCACTAACACAATGTTATCAAATCATCACTAACACAATGTTATCAAATCATCACTAACACAATGTTATCAAATCATCACTAACACAATGTTATCAAATCATCACTAACACAATGTTATCAAATCATCACTAACACAATGTTATCAAATCATCACTAACACAATGTTATCAAATCATCACTAACACAATGTTATCAAATCATCACTAACACAATGTTATCAAATCATCACTAACACAATGTTATCAAATCATCACTAACACAATGTTATCAAATCATCACTAACACAATGTTATCAAATCATCACTAACACAATGTTATCAAATCATCACTAACACAATGTTATCAAATCATCACTAACACAATGTTATCAAATCATCACTAACACAATGTTATCAAATCATCACTAACACAATGTTATCAAATCATCACTAACACAATGTTATCAAATCATCACTAACACAATGTTATCAAATCATCACTAACACAATGTTATCAAATCATCACTAACACAATGTTATCAAATCATCACTAACACAATGTTATCAAATCATCACTAACACAATGTTATCAAATCATCACTAACACAATGTTATCAAATCATCACTAACACAATGTTATCAAATCATCACTAACACAATGTTATCAAATCATCACTAACACAATGTTATCAAATCATCACTAACACAATGTTATCAAATCATCACTAACACAATGTTATCAAATCATCACTAACACAATGTTATCAAATCATCACTAACACAATGTTATCAAATCATCACTAACACAATGTTATCAAATCATCACTAACACAATGTTATCAAATCATCACTAACACAATGTTATCAAATCATCACTAACACAATGTTATCAAATCATCACTAACACAATGTTATCAAATCATCACTAACACAATGTTATCAAATCATCACTAACACAATGTTATCAAATCATCACTAACACAATGTTATCAAATCATCACTAACACAATGTTATCAAATCATCACTAAACAATGTTATCAAATCATCACTAACACAATGTTATCAAATCATCACTAACACAATGTTATCAAATCATCACTAACACAATGTTATCAAATCATCACTAACACAATGTTATCAAATCATCACTAACACAATGTTATCAAATCATCACTAACACAATGTTATCAAATCATCACTAACACAATGTTATCAAATCATCACTAACACAATGTTATCAAATCATCACTAACACAATGTTATCAAATCATCACTAACACAATGTTATCAAATCATCACTAACACAATGTTATCAAATCATCACTAACACAATGTTATCAAATCATCACTAACACAATGTTATCAAATCATCACTAACACAATGTTATCAAATCATCACTAACACAATGTTATCAAATCATCACTAACACAATGTTATCAAATCATCACTAACACAATGTTATCAAATCATCACTAACACAATGTTATCAAATCATCACTAACACAATGTTATCAAATCATCACTAACACAATGTTATCAAATCATCACTAACACAATGTTATCAAATCATCACTAACACAATGTTATCAAATCATCACTAACACAATGTTATCAAATCATCACTAACACAATGTTATCAAATCATCACTAACACAATGTTATCAAATCATCACTAACACAATGTTATCAAATCATCACTAACACAATGTTATCAAATCATCACTAACACAATGTTATCAAATCATCACTAACACAATGTTATCAAATCATCACTAACACAATGTTATCAAATCATCACTAACACAATGTTATCAAATCATCACTAACACAATGTTATCAAATCATCACTAACACAATGTTATCAAATCATCACTAACACAATGTTATCAAATCATCACTAACACAATGTTATCAAATCATCACTAACACAATGTTATCAAATCATCACTAACACAATGTTATCAAATCATCACTAACACAATGTTATCAAATCATCACTAACACAATGTTATCAAATCATCACTAACACAATGTTATCAAATCATCACTAACACAATGTTATCAAATCATCACTAACACAATGTTATCAAATCATCACTAACACAATGTTATCAAATCATCACTAACACAATGTTATCAAATCATCACTAACACAATGTTATCAAATCATCACTAACACAATGTTATCAAATCATCACTAACACAATGTTATCAAATCATCACTAACACAATGTTATCAAATCATCACTAACACAATGTTATCAAATCATCACTAACACAATGTTATCAAATCATCACTAACACAATGTTATCAAATCATCACTAACACAATGTTATCAAATCATCACTAACACAATGTTATCAAATCATCACTAACACAATGTTATCAAATCATCACTAACACAATGTTATCAAATCATCACTAACACAATGTTATCAAATCATCACTAACACAATGTTATCAAATCATCACTAACACAATGTTATCAAATCATCACTAACACAATGTTATCAAATCATCACTAACACAATGTTATCAAATCATCACTAACACAATGTTATCAAATCATCACTAACACAATGTTATCAAATCATCACTAACACAATGTTATCAAATCATCACATACACAATGTTATCAAATCATCACTAACACAATGTTATCAAATCATCACTAACACAATGTTATCAAATCATCACTAACACAATGTTATCAAATCATCACTAACACAATGTTATCAAATCATCACTAACACAATGTTATCAAATCATCACTAACACAATGTTATCAAATCATCACTAACACAATGTTATCAAATCATCACTAACACAATGTTATCAAATCATCACTAACACAATGTTATCAAATCATCACTAACACAATGTTATCAAATCATCACTAACACAATGTTATCAAATCATCACTAACACAATGTTATCAAATCATCACTAACACAATGTTATCAAATCATCACTAACACAATGTTATCAAATCATCACTAACACAATGTTATCAAATCATCACTAACACAATGTTATCAAATCATCACTAACACAATGTTATCAAATCATCACTAACACAATGTTATCAAATCATCACTAACACAATGTTATCAAATCATCACTAACACAATGTTATCAAATCATCACTAACACAATGTTATCAAATCAACTCTAACACAATGTTATCAAATCATCACAACACAATGTTATCAAATCATCACTAACACAATGTTATCAAATCATCACTAACACAATGTTATCAAATCATCACTAACACAATGTTATCAAATCATCACTAACACAATGTTATCAAATCATCACTAACACAATGTTATCAAATCATCACTAACATAATGTTATCAAATCATCACTAACACAATGTTATCAAATCATCACTAACACAATGTTATCAAATCATCACTAACACAATGTTATCAAATCATCACTAACACAATGTTATCAAATCATCACTAACACAATGTTATCAAATCATCACTAACACAATGTTATCAAATCATCACTAACACAATGTTATCAAATCATCACTAACACAATGTTATCAAATCATCACTAACACAATGTTATCAAATCATCACTAACACAATGTTATCAAATCATCACTTACACAATGTTATCAAATCATCACTAAAAATGTTATCAAATCATCACTAATCAAATCAAATCACTAACACAATGTTATCAAATCATCACTAACACAATGTTATCAAATCATCACTAACACAATGTTATCAAATCATCACTAACACAATGTTATCAAATCATCACTAACACAATGTTATCAAATCATCACTAACACAATGTTATCAAATCATCACTAACACAATGTTATCAAATCATCACTAACACAATGTTATCAAATCATCACTAACACAATGTTATCAAATCATCACTAACACAATGTTATCAAATCATCACTAACACAATGTTATCAAATCATCACTAACACAATGTTATCAAATCATCACTAACACAATGTTATCAAATCATCACTAACACAATGTTATCAAATCATCACTAACACAATGTTATCAAATCATCACTAACACAATGTTATCAAATCATCACTAACACAATGTTATCAAATCATCACTAACACAATGTTATCAAATCATCACTAACACAATGTTATCAAATCATCACTAACACAATGTTATCAAATCATCACTAACACAATGTTATCAAATCATCACTAACACAATGTTATCAAATCATCACTAACACAATGTTATCAAATCATCACTAACACAATGTTATCAAATCATCACTAACACAATGTTATCAAATCATCACTAACACAATGTTATCAAATCATCACTAACACAATGTTATCAAATCATCACTAACACAATGTTATCAAATCATCACTAACACAATGTTATCAAATCATCACTAACACAATGTTATCAAATCATCACTAACACAATGTTATCAAATCATCACTAACACAATGTTATCAAATCATCACTAACACAATGTTATCAAATCATCACTAACACAATGTTATCAAATCATCACTAACACAATGTTATCAAATCATCACTAACACAATGTTATCAAATCATCACTAACACAATGTTATCAAATCATCACTAACACAATGTTATCAAATCATCAAATCATCACAAATCATACTACACAATGTTATCAAATCATCACTAACACAATGTTATCAAATCATCACTAACACAATGTTATCAAATCATCACTAACACAATGTTATCAAATCATCACTAACACAATGTTATCAAATCATCACTAACACAATGTTATCAAATCATCACTAACACAATGTTATCAAATCATCACTAACACAATGTTATCAAATCATCACTAACACAATGTTATCAAATCATCACTAACACAATGTTATCAAATCATCACTAACACAATGTTATCAAATCATCACTAACACAATGTTATCAAATCATCACTAACACAATGTTATCAAATCATCACTAACACAATGTTATCAAATCATCACTAACACAATGTTATCAAATCATCACTAACACAATGTTATCAAATCATCACTAACACAATGTTATCAAATCATCACTAACACAATGTTATCAAATCATCACTAACACAATGTTATCAAATCATCACTAACACAATGTTATCAAATCATCACTAACACAATGTTATCAAATCATCACTAACACAATGTTATCAAATCATCACTAACACAATGTTATCAAATCATCACTAACACAATGTTATCAAATCATCACTAACACAATGTTATCAAATCATCACTAACACAATGTTATCAAATCATCACTAACACAATGTTATCAAATCATCACTAACACAATGTTATCAAATCATCACTAACACAATGTTATCAAATCATCACTAACACAATGTTATCAAATCATCACTAACACAATGTTATCAAATCATCACTAACACAATGTTATCAAATCATCACTAACACAATGTTATCAAATCATCACTAACACAATGTTATCAAATCATCACTAACACAATGTTATCAAATCATCACTAACACAATGTTATCAAATCATCACTAACACAATGTTATCAAATCATCACTAACACAATGTTATCAAATCATCACTAACACAATGTTATCAAATCATCACTAACACAATGTTATCAAATCATCACTAACACAATGTTATCAAATCATCACTAACACAATGTTATCAAATCATCACTAACACAATGTTATCAAATCATCACTAACACAATGTTATCAAATCATCACTAACACAATGTTATCAAATCATCACTAACACAATGTTATCAAATCATCACTAACACAATGTTATCAAATCATCACTAAATGTTATCAAATCAATGTTACAATGTTATCAAATCATCACTAACACAATGTTATCAAATCATCACTAACACAATGTTATCAAATCATCACTAACACAATGTTATCAAATCATCACTAACACAATGTTATCAAATCATCACTAACACAATGTTATCAAATCATCACTAACACAATGTTATCAAATCATCACTAACACAATGTTATCAAATCATCACTAACACAATGTTATCAAATCATCACTAACACAATGTTATCAAATCATCACTAACACAATGTTATCAAATCATCACTAACACAATGTTATCAAATCATCACTAACACAATGTTATCAAATCATCACTAACACAATGTTATCAAATCATCACTAACACAATGTTATCAAATCATCACTAACACAATGTTATCAAATCATCACTAACACAATGTTATCAAATCATCACTAACACAATGTTATCAAATCATCACTAACACAATGTTATCAAATCATCACTAACACAATGTTATCAAATCATCACTAACACAATGTTATCAAATCATCACTAACACAATGTTATCAAATCATCACTTACACAATGTTATCAAATCATCACTATCAAATCAAATCATCACTAACACAATGTTATCAAATCATCACTAACACAATGTTATCAAATCATCACTAACACAATGTTATCAAATCATCACTAACACAATGTTATCAAATCATCACTAACACAATGTTATCAAATCATCACTAACACAATGTTATCAAATCATCACTAACACAATGTTATCAAATCATCACTAACAAATGTTATCAAATCATCACTAACACAATGTTATCAAATCATCACTAACACAATGTTATCAAATCATCACTAACACAATGTTATCAAATCATCACTCACAATGTTATCAAATCACTAACACAATGTTATCAAATCATCACTAACACAATGTTATCAAATCATCACTAACACAATGTTATCAAATCATCACTAACACAATGTTATCAAATCATCACTAACACAATGTTATCAAATCATCACTAACACAATGTTATCAAATCATCACTAACACAATGTTATCAAATCATCACTAACACAATGTTATCAAATCATCACTAACACAATGTTATCAAATCATCACTAACACAATGTTATCAAATCATCACTAACACAATGTTATCAAATCATCACTAACACAATGTTATCAAATCATCACTAACACAATGTTATCAAATCATCACTAACACAATGTTATCAAATCATCACTAACACAATGTTATCAAATCATCACTAACACAATGTTATCAAATCATCACTAACACAATGTTATCAAATCATCACTAACACAATGTTATCAAATCATCACTAACACAATGTTATCAAATCATCACTAACACAATGTTATCAAATCATCACTAACACAATGTTATCAAATCATCACTAACACAATGTTATCAAATCATCACTAACACAATGTTATCAAATCATCACTAACACAATGTTATCAAATCATCACTAACACAATGTTATCAAATCATCACTAACACAATGTTATCAAATCATCACTAACACAATGTTATCAAATCATCACTAACACAATGTTATCAAATCATCACTAACACAATGTTATCAAATCATCACTAACACAATGTTATCAAATCATCACTAACACAATGTTATCAAATCATCACTAACACAATGTTATCAAATCATCACTAACACAATGTTATCAAATCATCACTAACACAATGTTATCAAATCATCACTAACACAATGTTATCAAATCATCACTAACACAATGTTATCAAATCATCACTAACACAATGTTATCAAATCATCACTAACACAATGTTATCAAATCATCACTAACACAATGTTATCAAATCATCACTAACACAATGTTATCAAATCATCACTAACACAATGTTATCAAATCATCACTAACACAATGTTATCAAATCATCACTAACACAATGTTATCAAATCATCACTAACACAATGTTATCAAATCATCACTAACACAATGTTATCAAATCATCACTAACACAATGTTATCAAATCATCACTAACACAATGTTATCAAATCATCACTAACACAATGTTATCAAATCATCACTAACACAATGTTATCAAATCATCACTAACACAATGTTATCAAATCATCACTAACACAATGTTATCAAATCATCACTAACACAATGTTATCAAATCATCACTAACACAATGTTATCAAATCATCACTAACACAATGTTATCAAATCATCACTAACACAATGTTATCAAATCATCACTAACACAATGTTATCAAATCATCACTAACACAATGTTATCAAATCATCACTAACACAATGTTATCAAATCATCACTAACACAATGTTATCAAATCATCACTAACACAATGTTATCAAATCATCACTAACACAATGTTATCAAATCATCACTAACACAATGTTATCAAATCATCACTAACACAATGTTATCAAATCATCACTAACACAATGTTATCAAATCATCACTAACACAATGTTATCAAATCATCACTAACACAATGTTATCAAATCATCACTAACACAATGTTATCAAATCATCACTAACACAATGTTATCAAATCATCACTAACACAATGTTATCAAATCATCACTAACACAATGTTATCAAATCATCACTAACACAATGTTAGTAAATCATCACTAACACAATGTTATCAAATCATCACTAACACAATGTTATCAAATCATCACTAACACAATGTTATCAAATCATCACTAACACAATGTTATCAAATCATCACTAACACAATGTTATCAAATCATCACTAACACAATGTTATCAAATCATCACTAACACAATGTTATCAAATCATCACTAACACAATGTTATCAAATCATCACTAACACAATGTTATCAAATCATCACTAACACAATGTTATCAAATCATCACTAACACAATGTTATCAAATCATCACTAACACAATGTTATCAAATCATCACTAACACAATGTTATCAAATCATCACTAACACAATGTTATCAAATCATCACTAACACAATGTTATCAAATCATCACTAACACAATGTTATCAAATCATCACTAACACAATGTTATCAAATCATCACTAACACAATGTTATCAAATCATCACTAACACAATGTTATCAAATCATCACTAACACAATGTTATCAAATCATCACTAACACAATGTTATCAAATCATCACTAACACAATGTTATCAAATCATCACTAACACAATGTTATCAAATCATCACTAACACAATGTTATCAAATCATCACTAACACAATGTTATCAAATCATCACTAACACAATGTTATCAAATCATCACTAACACAATGTTATCAAATCATCACTAACACAATGTTATCAAATCATCACTAACACAATGTTATCAAATCATCACTAACACAATGTTATCAAATCATCACTAACACAATGTTATCAAATCATCACTAACACAATGTTATCAAATCATCACTAACACAATGTTATCAAATCATCACTAACACAATGTTATCAAATCATCACTAACACAATGTTATCAAATCATCACTAACACAATGTTATCAAATCATCACTAACACAATGTTATCAAATCATCACTAACACAATGTTATCAAATCATCACTAACACAATGTTATCAAATCATCACTAACACAATGTTATCAAATCATCACTAACACAATGTTATCAAATCATCACTAACACAATGTTATCAAATCATCACTAACACAATGTTATCAAATCATCACTAACACAATGTTATCAAATCATCACTAACACAATGTTATCAAATCATCACTAACACAATGTTATCAAATCATCACTAACACAATGTTATCAAATCATCACTAACACAATGTTATCAAATCATCACTAACACAATGTTATCAAATCATCACTAACACAATGTTATCAAATCATCACTAACACAATGTTATCAAATCATCACTAACACAATGTTATCAAATCATCACTAACACAATGTTATCAAATCATCACTAACACAATGTTATCAAATCATCACTAACACAATGTTATCAAATCATCACTAACACAATGTTATCAAATCATCACTAACACAATGTTATCAAATCATCACTAACACAATGTTATCAAATCATCACTAACACAATGTTATCAAATCATCACTAACACAATGTTACAATAACACAATGTTATCAAATCATCACTAACACAATGTTATCAAATCATCACTAACACAATGTTATCAAATCATCACTAACACAATGTTATCAAATCATCACTAACACAATGTTATCAAATCATCACTAACACAATGTTATCAAATCATCACTAACACAATGTTATCAAATCATCACTAACACAATGTTATCAAATCATCACTAACACAATGTTATCAAATCATCACTAACACAATGTTATCAAATCATCACTAACACAATGTTATCAAATCATCACTAACACAATGTTATCAAATCATCACTAACACAATGTTATCAAATCATCACTAACACAATGTTATCAAATCATCACTAACACAATGTTATCAAATCATCACTAACACAATGTTATCAAATCATCACTAACACAATGTTATCAAATCATCACTAACACAATGTTATCAAATCATCACTAACACAATGTTATCAAATCATCACTAACACAATGTTATCAAATCATCACTAACACAATGTTATCAAATCATCACTAACACAATGTTATCAAATCATCACTAACACAATGTTATCAAATCATCACTAACACAATGTTATCAAATCATCACTAACACAATGTTATCAAATCATCACTAACACAATGTTATCAAATCATCACTAACACAATGTTATCAAATCATCACTAACACAATGTTATCAAATCATCACTAACACAATGTTATCAAATCATCACTAACACAATGTTATCAAATCATCACTAACACAATGTTATCAAATCATCACTAACACAATGTTATCAAATCATCACTAACACAATGTTATCAAATCATCACTAACACAATGTTATCAAATCATCACTAACACAATGTTATCAAATCATCACTAACACAATGTTATCAAATCATCACTAACACAATGTTATCAAATCATCACTAACACAATGTTATCAAATCATCACTAACACAATGTTATCAAATCATCACTAACACAATGTTATCAAATCAACACAATGTTATCAAATCATCACTACAATGTTATCAAATCATCACTAACACAATGTTATCAAATCATCACTAACACAATGTTATCAAATCATCACTAACACAATGTTATCAAATCATCACTAACACAATGTTATCAAATCATCACTAACACAATGTTATCAAATCATCACTAACACAATGTTATCAAATCATCACTAACACAATGTTATCAAATCATCACTAACACAATGTTATCAAATCATCACTAACACAATGTTATCAAATCATCACTAACACAATGTTATCAAATCATCACTAACACAATGTTATCAAATCATCACTAACACAATGTTATCAAATCATCACTAACACAATGTTAGTAAATCATCACTAACACAATGTTATCAAATCATCACTAACACAATGTTATCAAATCATCACTAACACAATGTTATCAAATCATCACTAACACAATGTTATCAAATCATCACTAACACAATGTTATCAAATCATCACTAACACAATGTTATCAAATCATCACTAACACAATGTTATCAAATCATCACTAACACAATGTTATCAAATCATCACTAACACAATGTTATCAAATCATCACTAACACAATGTTATCAAATCATCACTAACACAATGTTATCAAATCATCACTAACACAATGTTATCAAATCATCACTAACACAATGTTATCAAATCATCACTAACACAATGTTATCAAATCATCACTAACACAATGTTATCAAATCATCACTAACACAATGTTATCAAATCATCACTAACACAATGTTATCAAATCATCACTAACACAATGTTATCAAATCATCACTAACACAATGTTATCAAATCATCACTAACACAATGTTATCAAATCATCACTAACACAATGTTATCAAATCATCACTAACACAATGTTATCAAATCATCACTAACACAATGTTATCAAATCATCACTAACACAATGTTATCAAATCATCACTAACACAATGTTATCAAATCATCACTAACACAATGTTATCAAATCATCACTAACACAATGTTATCAAATCATCACTAACACAATGTTATCAAATCATCACTAACACAATGTTATCAAATCATCACTAACACAATGTTATCAAATCATCACTAACACAATGTTATCAAATCATCACTAACACAATGTTATCAAATCATCACTAACACAATGTTATCAAATCATCACTAACACAATGTTATCAAATCATCACTAACACAATGTTATCAAATCATCACTAACACAATGTTATCAAATCATCACTAACACAATGTTATCAAATCATCACTAACACAATGTTATCAAATCATCACTAACACAATGTTATCAAATCATCACTAACACAATGTTATCAAATCATCACTAACACAATGTTATCAAATCATCACTAACACAATGTTATCAAATCATCACTAACACAATGTTATCAAATCATCACTAACACAATGTTATCAAATCATCACTAACACAATGTTATCAAATCATCACTAACACAATGTTATCAAATCATCACTAACACAATGTTATCAAATCATCACTAACACAATGTTATCAAATCATCACTAACACAATGTTATCAAATCATCACTAACACAATGTTATCAAATCATCACTAACACAATGTTATCAAATCATCACTAACACAATGTTATCAAATCATCACTAACACAATGTTATCAAATCATCACTAACACAATGTTATCAAATCATCACTAACACAATGTTATCAAATCATCACTAACACAATGTTATCAAATCATCACTAACACAATGTTATCAAATCATCACTAACACAATGTTATCAAATCATCACTAACACAATGTTATCAAATCATCACTAACACAATGTTATCAAATCATCACTAACACAATGTTATCAAATCATCACTAACACAATGTTATCAAATCATCACTAACACAATGTTATCAAATCATCACTAACACAATGTTATCAAATCATCACTAACACAATGTTATCAAATCATCACTAACACAATGTTATCAAATCATCACTAACACAATGTTATCAAATCATCACTAACACAATGTTATCAAATCATCACTAACACAATGTTATCAAATCATCACTAACACAATGTTATCAAATCATCACTAACACAATGTTATCAAATCATCACTAACACAATGTTATCAAATCATCACTAACACAATGTTATCAAATCATCACTAACACAATGTTATCAAATCATCACTAACACAATGTTATCAAATCATCACTAACACAATGTTATCAAATCATCACTAACACAATGTTATCAAATCATCACTAACACAATGTTATCAAATCATCACTAACACAATGTTATCAAATCATCACTAACACAATGTTATCAAATCATCACTAACACAATGTTATCAAATCATCACTAACACAATGTTATCAAATCATCACTAACACAATGTTATCAAATCATCACTAACACAATGTTATCAAATCATCACTAACACAATGTTATCAAATCATCACTAACACAATGTTATCAAATCATCACTAACACAATGTTATCAAATCATCACTAACACAATGTTATCAAATCATCACTAACACAATGTTATCAAATCATCACTAACACAATGTTATCAAATCATCACTAACACAATGTTATCAAATCATCACTAACACAATGTTATCAAATCATCACTAACACAATGTTATCAAATCATCACTAACACAATGTTATCAAATCATCACTAACACAATGTTATCAAATCATCACTAACACAATGTTATCAAATCATCACTAACACAATGTTATCAAATCATCACTAACACAATGTTATCAAATCATCACTAACACAATGTTATCAAATCATCACTAACACAATGTTATCAAATCATCACTAACACAATGTTATCAAATCATCACTAACACAATGTTATCAAATCATCACTAACACAATGTTATCAAATCATCACTAACACAATGTTATCAAATCATCACTAACACAATGTTATCAAATCATCACTAACACAATGTTATCAAATCATCACTAACACAATGTTATCAAATCATCACTAACACAATGTTATCAAATCATCACTAACACAATGTTATCAAATCATCACTAACACAATGTTATCAAATCATCACATCACTCAACACAATGTTATCAAATCATCACTAACACAATGTTATCAAATCATCACTAACACAATGTTATCAAATCATCACTAACACAATGTTATCAAATCATCACTAACACAATGTTATCAAATCATCACTAACACAATGTTATCAAATCATCACTAACACAATGTTATCAAATCATCACTAACACAATGTTATCAAATCATCACTAACACAATGTTATCAAATCATCACTAACACAATGTTATCAAATCATCACTAACACAATGTTATCAAATCATCACTAACACAATGTTATCAAATCATCACTAACACAATGTTATCAAATCATCACTAACACAATGTTATCAAATCATCACTAACACAATGTTATCAAATCATCACTAACACAATGTTATCAAATCATCACTAACACAATGTTATCAAATCATCACTAACACAATGTTATCAAATCATCACTAACACAATGTTATCAAATCATCACTAACACAATGTTATCAAATCATCACTAACACAATGTTATCAAATCATCACTAACACAATGTTATCAAATCATCACTAACACAATGTTATCAAATCATCACTAACACAATGTTATCAAATCATCACTAACACAATGTTATCAAATCATCACTAACACAATGTTATCAAATCATCACTAACACAATGTTATCAAATCATCACTAACACAATGTTATCAAATCATCACTAACACAATGTTATCAAATCATCACTAACACAATGTTATCAAATCATCACTAACACAATGTTATCAAATCATCACTAACACAATGTTATCAAATCATCACTAACACAATGTTATCAAATCATCACTAACACAATGTTATCAAATCATCACTAACACAATGTTATCAAATCATCACTAACACAATGTTATCAAATCATCACTAACACAATGTTATCAAATCATCACTAACACAATGTTATCAAATCATCACTAACACAATGTTATCAAATCATCACTAACACAATGTTATCAAATCATCACTAACACAATGTTATCAAATCATCACTAACACAATGTTATCAAATCATCACTAACACAATGTTATCAAATCATCACTAACACAATGTTATCAAATCATCACTAACACAATGTTATCAAATCATCACTAACACAATGTTATCAAATCATCACTAACACAATGTTATCAAATCATCACTAACACAATGTTATCAAATCATCACTAACACAATGTTATCAAATCATCACTAACACAATGTTATCAAATCATCACTAACACAATGTTATCAAATCATCACTAACACAATGTTATCAAATCATCACTAACACAATGTTATCAAATCATCACTAACACAATGTTATCAAATCATCACTAACACAATGTTATCAAATCATCACTAACACAATGTTATCAAATCATCACTAACACAATGTTATCAAATCATCACTAACACAATGTTATCAAATCATCACTAACACAATGTTATCAAATCATCACTAACACAATGTTATCAAATCATCACTAACACAATGTTATCAAATCATCACTAACACAATGTTATCAAATCATCACTAACACAATGTTATCAAATCATCACTAACACAATGTTATCAAATCATCACTAACACAATGTTATCAAATCATCACTAACACAATGTTATCAAATCATCACTAACACAATGTTATCAAATCATCACTAACACAATGTTATCAAATCATCACTAACACAATGTTATCAAATCATCACTAACACAATGTTATCAAATCATCACTAACACAATGTTATCAAATCATCACTAACACAATGTTATCAAATCATCACTAACACAATGTTATCAAATCATCACTAACACAATGTTATCAAATCATCACTAACACAATGTTATCAAATCATCACTAACACAATGTTATCAAATCATCACTAACACAATGTTATCAAATCATCACTAACACAATGTTATCAAATCATCACTAACACAATGTTATCAAATCATCACTAACACAATGTTATCAAATCATCACTAACACAATGTTATCAAATCATCACTAACACAATGTTATCAAATCATCACTAACACAATGTTATCAAATCATCACTAACACAATGTTATCAAATCATCACTAACACAATGTTATCAAATCATCACTAACACAATGTTAGTAAATCATCACTAACACAATGTTATCAAATCATCACTAACACAATGTTATCAAATCATCACTAACACAATGTTATCAAATCATCACTAACACAATGTTATCAAATCATCACTAACACAATGTTATCAAATCATCACTAACACAATGTTATCAAATCATCACTAACACAATGTTATCAAATCATCACTAACACAATGTTATCAAATCATCACTAACACAATGTTATCAAATCATCACTAACACAATGTTATCAAATCATCACTAACACAATGTTATCAAATCATCACTAACACAATGTTATCAAATCATCACTAACACAATGTTATCAAATCATCACTAACACAATGTTATCAAATCATCACTAACACAATGTTATCAAATCATCACTAACACAATGTTATCAAATCATCACTAACACAATGTTATCAAATCATCACTAACACAATGTTATCAAATCATCACTAACACAATGTTATCAAATCATCACTAACACAATGTTATCAAATCATCACTAACACAATGTTATCAAATCATCACTAACACAATGTTATCAAATCATCACTAACACAATGTTATCAAATCATCACTAACACAATGTTATCAAATCATCACTAACACAATGTTATCAAATCATCACTAACACAATGTTATCAAATCATCACTAACACAATGTTATCAAATCATCACTAACACAATGTTATCAAATCATCACTAACACAATGTTATCAAATCATCACTAACACAATGTTATCAAATCATCACTAACACAATGTTATCAAATCATCACTAACACAATGTTATCAAATCATCACTAACACAATGTTATCAAATCATCACTAACACAATGTTATCAAATCATCACTAACACAATGTTATCAAATCATCACTAACACAATGTTATCAAATCATCACTAACACAATGTTATCAAATCATCACTAACACAATGTTATCAAATCATCACTAACACAATGTTATCAAATCATCACTAACACAATGTTATCAAATCATCACTAACACAATGTTATCAAATCATCACTAACACAATGTTATCAAATCATCACTAACACAATGTTATCAAATCATCACTAACACAATGTTATCAAATCATCACTAACACAATGTTATCAAATCATCACTAACACAATGTTATCAAATCATCACTAACACAATGTTATCAAATCATCACTAACACAATGTTATCAAATCATCACTAACACAATGTTATCAAATCATCACTAACACAATGTTATCAAATCATCACTAACACAATGTTATCAAATCATCACTAACACAATGTTATCAAATCATCACTAACACAATGTTATCAAATCATCACTAACACAATGTTATCAAATCATCACTAACACAATGTTATCAAATCATCACTAACACAATGTTATCAAATCATCACTAACACAATGTTATCAAATCATCACTAACACAATGTTATCAAATCATCACTAACACAATGTTATCAAATCATCACTAACACAATGTTATCAAATCATCACTAACACAATGTTATCAAATCATCACTAACACAATGTTATCAAATCATCACTAACACAATGTTATCAAATCATCACTAACACAATGTTATCAAATCATCACTAACACAATGTTATCAAATCATCACTAACACAATGTTATCAAATCATCACTAACACAATGTTATCAAATCATCACTAACACAATGTTATCAAATCATCACTAACACAATGTTATCAAATCATCACTAACACAATGTTATCAAATCATCACTAACACAATGTTATCAAATCATCACTAACACAATGTTATCAAATCATCACTAACACAATGTTATCAAATCATCACTAACACAATGTTATCAAATCATCACTAACACAATGTTATCAAATCATCACTAACACAATGTTATCAAATCATCACTAACACAATGTTATCAAATCATCACTAACACAATGTTATCAAATCATCACTAACACAATGTTATCAAATCATCACTAACACAATGTTATCAAATCATCACTAACACAATGTTATCAAATCATCACTAACACAATGTTATCAAATCATCACTAACACAATGTTATCAAATCATCACTAACACAATGTTATCAAATCATCACTAACACAATGTTATCAAATCATCACTAACACAATGTTATCAAATCATCACTAACACAATGTTATCAAATCATCACTAACACAATGTTATCAAATCATCACTAACACAATGTTATCAAATCATCACTAACACAATGTTATCAAATCATCACTAACACAATGTTATCAAATCATCACTAACACAATGTTATCAAATCATCACTAACACAATGTTATCAAATCATCACTAACACAATGTTATCAAATCATCACTAACACAATGTTATCAAATCATCACTAACACAATGTTATCAAATCATCACTAACACAATGTTATCAAATCATCACTAACACAATGTTATCAAATCATCACTAACACAATGTTATCAAATCATCACTAACACAATGTTATCAAATCATCACTAACACAATGTTATCAAATCATCACTAACACAATGTTATCAAATCATCACTAACACAATGTTATCAAATCATCACTAACACAATGTTATCAAATCATCACTAACACAATGTTATCAAATCATCACTAACACAATGTTATCAAATCATCACTAACACAATGTTATCAAATCATCACTAACACAATGTTATCAAATCATCACTAACACAATGTTATCAAATCATCACTAACACAATGTTATCAAATCATCACTAACACAATGTTATCAAATCATCACTAACACAATGTTATCAAATCATCACTAACACAATGTTATCAAATCATCACTAACACAATGTTATCAAATCATCACTAACACAATGTTATCAAATCATCACTAACACAATGTTATCAAATCATCACTAACACAATGTTATCAAATCATCACTAACACAATGTTATCAAATCATCACTAACACAATGTTATCAAATCATCACTAACACAATGTTATCAAATCATCACTAACACAATGTTATCAAATCATCACTAACACAATGTTATCAAATCATCACTAACACAATGTTATCAAATCATCACTAACACAATGTTATCAAATCATCACTAACACAATGTTATCAAATCATCACTAACACAATGTTATCAAATCATCACTAACACAATGTTATCAAATCATCACTAACACAATGTTATCAAATCATCACTAACACAATGTTATCAAATCATCACTAACACAATGTTATCAAATCATCACTAACACAATGTTATCAAATCATCACTAACACAATGTTATCAAATCATCACTAACACAATGTTATCAAATCATCACTAACACAATGTTATCAAATCATCACTAACACAATGTTATCAAATCATCACTAACACAATGTTATCAAATCATCACTAACACAATGTTATCAAATCATCACTAACACAATGTTATCAAATCATCACTAACACAATGTTATCAAATCATCACTAACACAATGTTATCAAATCATCACTAACACAATGTTATCAAATCATCACTAACACAATGTTATCAAATCATCACTAACACAATGTTATCAAATCATCACTAACACAATGTTATCAAATCATCACTAACACAATGTTATCAAATCATCACTAACACAATGTTATCAAATCATCACTAACACAATGTTATCAAATCATCACTAACACAATGTTATCAAATCATCACTAACACAATGTTATCAAATCATCACTAACACAATGTTATCAAATCATCACTAACACAATGTTATCAAATCATCACTAACACAATGTTATCAAATCATCACTAACACAATGTTATCAAATCATCACTAACACAATGTTATCAAATCATCACTAACACAATGTTATCAAATCATCACTAACACAATGTTATCAAATCATCACTAACACAATGTTATCAAATCATCACTAACACAATGTTATCAAATCATCACTAACACAATGTTATCAAATCATCACTAACACAATGTTATCAAATCATCACTAACACAATGTTATCAAATCATCACTAACACAATGTTATCAAATCATCACTAACACAATGTTATCAAATCATCACTAACACAATGTTATCAAATCATCACTAACACAATGTTATCAAATCATCACTAACACAATGTTATCAAATCATCACTAACACAATGTTATCAAATCATCACTAACACAATGTTATCAAATCATCACTAACACAATGTTATCAAATCATCACTAACACAATGTTATCAAATCATCACTAACACAATGTTATCAAATCATCACTAACACAATGTTATCAAATCATCACTAACACAATGTTATCAAATCATCACTAACACAATGTTATCAAATCATCACTAACACAATGTTATCAAATCATCACTAACACAATGTTATCAAATCATCACTAACACAATGTTATCAAATCATCACTAACACAATGTTATCAAATCATCACTAACACAATGTTATCAAATCATCACTAACACAATGTTATCAAATCATCACTAACACAATGTTATCAAATCATCACTAACACAATGTTATCAAATCATCACTAACACAATGTTATCAAATCATCACTAACACAATGTTATCAAATCATCACTAACACAATGTTATCAAATCATCACTAACACAATGTTATCAAATCATCACTAACACAATGTTATCAAATCATCACTAACACAATGTTATCAAATCATCACTAACACAATGTTATCAAATCATCACTAACACAATGTTATCAAATCATCACTAACACAATGTTATCAAATCATCACTAACACAATGTTATCAAATCATCACTAACACAATGTTATCAAATCATCACTAACACAATGTTATCAAATCATCACTAACACAATGTTATCAAATCATCACTAACACAATGTTATCAAATCATCACTAACACAATGTTATCAAATCATCACTAACACAATGTTATCAAATCATCACTAACACAATGTTATCAAATCATCACTAACACAATGTTATCAAATCATCACTAACACAATGTTATCAAATCATCACTAACACAATGTTATCAAATCATCACTAACACAATGTTATCAAATCATCACTAACACAATGTTATCAAATCATCACTAACACAATGTTAGTAAATCATCACTAACACAATGTTATCAAATCATCACTAACACAATGTTATCAAATCATCACTAACACAATGTTATCAAATCATCACTAACACAATGTTATCAAATCATCACTAACACAATGTTATCAAATCATCACTAACACAATGTTATCAAATCATCACTAACACAATGTTATCAAATCATCACTAACACAATGTTATCAAATCATCACTAACACAATGTTATCAAATCATCACTAACACAATGTTATCAAATCATCACTAACACAATGTTATCAAATCATCACTAACACAATGTTATCAAATCATCACTAACACAATGTTATCAAATCATCACTAACACAATGTTATCAAATCATCACTAACACAATGTTATCAAATCATCACTAACACAATGTTATCAAATCATCACTAACACAATGTTATCAAATCATCACTAACACAATGTTATCAAATCATCACTAACACAATGTTATCAAATCATCACTAACACAATGTTATCAAATCATCACTAACACAATGTTATCAAATCATCACTAACACAATGTTATCAAATCATCACTAACACAATGTTATCAAATCATCACTAACACAATGTTATCAAATCATCACTAACACAATGTTATCAAATCATCACTAACACAATGTTATCAAATCATCACTAACACAATGTTATCAAATCATCACTAACACAATGTTATCAAATCATCACTAACACAATGTTATCAAATCATCACTAACACAATGTTATCAAATCATCACTAACACAATGTTATCAAATCATCACTAACACAATGTTATCAAATCATCACTAACACAATGTTAGTAAATCATCACTAACACAATGTTATCAAATCATCACTAACACAATGTTATCAAATCATCACTAACACAATGTTATCAAATCATCACTAACACAATGTTATCAAATCATCACTAACACAATGTTATCAAATCATCACTAACACAATGTTATCAAATCATCACTAACACAATGTTATCAAATCATCACTAACACAATGTTATCAAATCATCACTAACACAATGTTATCAAATCATCACTAACACAATGTTATCAAATCATCACTAACACAATGTTATCAAATCATCACTAACACAATGTTATCAAATCATCACTAACACAATGTTATCAAATCATCACTAACACAATGTTATCAAATCATCACTAACACAATGTTATCAAATCATCACTAACACAATGTTATCAAATCATCACTAACACAATGTTATCAAATCATCACTAACACAATGTTATCAAATCATCACTAACACAATGTTATCAAATCATCACTAACACAATGTTATCAAATCATCACTAACACAATGTTATCAAATCATCACTAACACAATGTTATCAAATCATCACTAACACAATGTTATCAAATCATCACTAACACAATGTTATCAAATCATCACTAACACAATGTTATCAAATCATCACTAACACAATGTTATCAAATCATCACTAACACAATGTTATCAAATCATCACTAACACAATGTTATCAAATCATCACTAACACAATGTTATCAAATCATCACTAACACAATGTTATCAAATCATCACTAACACAATGTTATCAAATCATCACTAACACAATGTTATCAAATCATCACTAACACAATGTTATCAAATCATCACTAACACAATGTTATCAAATCATCACTAACACAATGTTATCAAATCATCACTAACACAATGTTATCAAATCATCACTAACACAATGTTATCAAATCATCACTAACACAATGTTATCAAATCATCACTAACACAATGTTATCAAATCATCACTAACACAATGTTATCAAATCATCACTAACACAATGTTATCAAATCATCACTAACACAATGTTATCAAATCATCACTAACACAATGTTATCAAATCATCACTAACACAATGTTATCAAATCATCACTAACACAATGTTATCAAATCATCACTAACACAATGTTATCAAATCATCACTAACACAATGTTATCAAATCATCACTAACACAATGTTATCAAATCATCACTAACACAATGTTATCAAATCATCACTAACACAATGTTATCAAATCATCACTAACACAATGTTATCAAATCATCACTAACACAATGTTATCAAATCATCACTAACACAATGTTATCAAATCATCACTAACACAATGTTATCAAATCATCACTAACACAATGTTATCAAATCATCACTAACACAATGTTATCAAATCATCACTAACACAATGTTATCAAATCATCACTAACACAATGTTATCAAATCATCACTAACACAATGTTATCAAATCATCACTAACACAATGTTATCAAATCATCACTAACACAATGTTATCAAATCATCACTAACACAATGTTATCAAATCATCACTAACACAATGTTATCAAATCATCACTAACACAATGTTATCAAATCATCACTAACACAATGTTATCAAATAATCACTAACACAATGTTATCAAATCATCACTAACACAATGTTATCAAATCATCACTAACACAATGTTATCAAATCATCACTAACACAATGTTATCAAATCATCACTAACACAATGTTATCAAATCATCACTAACACAATGTTATCAAATCATCACTAACACAATGTTATCAAATCATCACTAACACAATGTTATCAAATCATCACTAACACAATGTTATCAAATCATCACTAACACAATGTTATCAAATCATCACTAACACAATGTTATCAAATCATCACTAACACAATGTTATCAAATCATCACTAACACAATGTTATCAAATCATCACTAACACAATGTTATCAAATCATCACTAACACAATGTTATCAAATCATCACTAACACAATGTTATCAAATCATCACTAACACAATGTTATCAAATCATCACTAACACAATGTTATCAAATCATCACTAACACAATGTTATCAAATCATCACTAACACAATGTTATCAAATCATCACTAACACAATGTTATCAAATCATCACTAACACAATGTTATCAAATCATCACTAACACAATGTTATCAAATCATCACTAACACAATGTTATCAAATCATCACTAACACAATGTTATCAAATCATCACTAACACAATGTTATCAAATCATCACTAACACAATGTTATCAAATCATCACTAACACAATGTTATCAAATCATCACTAACACAATGTTATCAAATCATCACTAACACAATGTTATCAAATCATCACTAACACAATGTTATCAAATCATCACTAACACAATGTTATCAAATCATCACTAACACAATGTTATCAAATCATCACTAACACAATGTTATCAAATCATCACTAACACAATGTTATCAAATCATCACTAACACAATGTTATCAAATCATCACTAACACAATGTTATCAAATCATCACTAACACAATGTTATCAAATCATCACTAACACAATGTTATCAAATCATCACTAACACAATGTTATCAAATCATCACTAACACAATGTTATCAAATCATCACTAACACAATGTTATCAAATCATCACTAACACAATGTTATCAAATCATCACTAACACAATGTTATCAAATCATCACTAACACAATGTTATCAAATCATCACTAACACAATGTTATCAAATCATCACTAACACAATGTTATCAAATCATCACTAACACAATGTTATCAAATCATCACTAACACAATGTTATCAAATCATCACTAACACAATGTTATCAAATCATCACTAACACAATGTTATCAAATCATCACTAACACAATGTTATCAAATCATCACTAACACAATGTTATCAAATCATCACTAACACAATGTTATCAAATCATCACTAACACAATGTTATCAAATCATCACTAACACAATGTTATCAAATCATCACTAACACAATGTTATCAAATCATCACTAACACAATGTTATCAAATCATCACTAACACAATGTTATCAAATCATCACTAACACAATGTTATCAAATCATCACTAACACAATGTTATCAAATCATCACTAACACAATGTTATCAAATCATCACTAACACAATGTTATCAAATCATCACTAACACAATGTTATCAAATCATCACTAACACAATGTTATCAAATCATCACTAACACAATGTTATCAAATCATCACTAACACAATGTTATCAAATCATCACTAACACAATGTTATCAAATCATCACTAACACAATGTTATCAAATCATCACTAACACAATGTTATCAAATCATCACTAACACAATGTTATCAAATCATCACTAACACAATGTTATCAAATCATCACTAACACAATGTTATCAAATCATCACTAACACAATGTTATCAAATCATCACTAACACAATGTTATCAAATCATCACTAACACAATGTTATCAAATCATCACTAACACAATGTTATCAAATCATCACTAACACAATGTTATCAAATCATCACTAACACAATGTTATCAAATCATCACTAACACAATGTTATCAAATCATCACTAACACAATGTTATCAAATCATCACTAACACAATGTTATCAAATCATCACTAACACAATGTTATCAAATCATCACTAACACAATGTTATCAAATCATCACTAACACAATGTTATCAAATCATCACTAACACAATGTTATCAAATCATCACTAACACAATGTTATCAAATCATCACTAACACAATGTTATCAAATCATCACTAACACAATAATAATCAAATCATCATTAACACAATGTTATCAAATCATCACTAACACAATGTTATCAAATCATCACTAACACAATGTTATCAAATCATCACTAACACAATGTTATCAAATCATCACTAACACAATGTTATCAAATCATCACTAACACAATGTTATCAAATCATCACTAACACAATGTTATCAAATCATCACTAACACAATGTTATCAAATCATCACTAATGTTATCAAATCATCACTAACACAATGTTATCAAATCATCACTAACACAATGTTATCAAATCATCACTAACACAATGTTATCAAATCATCACTAACACAATGTTATCAAATCATCACTAACACAATGTTATCAAATCATCACTAACACAATGTTATCAAATCATCACTAACACAATGTTATCAAATCATCACTAACACAATGTTATCAAATCATCACTAACACAATGTTATCAAATCATCACTAACACAATGTTATCAAATCATCACTAACACAATGTTATCAAATCATCACTAACACAATGTTATCAAATCATCACTAACACAATGTTATCAAATCATCACTAACACAATGTTATCAAATCATCACTAACACAATGTTATCAAATCATCACTAACACAATGTTATCAAATCATCACTAACACAATGTTATCAAATCATCACTAACACAATGTTATCAAATCATCACTAACACAATGTTATCAAATCATCACTAACACAATGTTATCAAATCATCACTAACACGAGTTAATCAAATCAACACTAAAACAATGTTATCAAATCATCACTAACACAATGTTATCAAATCATCACTAACACAATGTTATCAAATCATCACTAACACAATGTTATCAAATCATCACTAACACAATGTTATCAAATCATCACTAACACAATGTTATCAAATCATCACTAACACAATGTTATCAAATCATCACTAACACAATGTTATCAAATCATCACTAACACAATGTTATCAAATCATCACTAACACAATGTTATCAAATCATCATTAACACAATGTTATCAAATCATCACTAACACAATTTCATCAAATCATCACTAACACAATGTTATCAAATCATCACTAACACAATGTTATCAAATCATCACTAACACAATGTTATCAAATCATCACTAACACAATGTTATCAAATCATCACTAACACAATGTTATCAAATCATCACTAACACAATGTTATCAAATCATCACTAACACAATGTTATCAAATCATCACTAACACAATGTTATCAAATCATCACTAAACACAATGTTATCAAATCATCACTAACACAATGTTATCAAATCATCACTAACACAATGTTATCAAATCATCACTAACACAATGTTATCAAATCATCACTAACACAATGTTATCAAATCATCACTAACACAATGTTATCAAATCATCACTAACACAATGTTATCAAATCATCACTAACACAATGTTATCAAATCATCACTAACACAATGTTATCAAATCATCACTAACACAATGTTATCAAATCATCACTAACACAATGTTATCAAATCATCACTAACACAATGTTATCAAATCATCACTAACACAATGTTATCAAATCATCACTAACACAATGTTATCAAATCATCACTAACACAATGTTATCAAATCATCACTAACACAATGTTATCAAATCATCACTAACACAATGTTATCAAATCATCACTAACACAATGTTATCAAATCATCACTAACACAATGTTATCAAATCATCACTAACACAATGTTATCAAATCATCACTAACACAATGTTATCAAATCATCACTAACACAATGTTATCAAATCATCACTAACACAATGTTATCAAATCATCACTAACACAATGTTATCAAATCATCACTAACACAATGTTATCAAATCATCACTAACACAATGTTATCAAATCATCACTAACACAATGTTATCAAATCATCACTAACACAATGTTATCAAATCATCACTAACACAATGTTATCAAATCATCACTAACACAATGTTATCAAATCATCACTAACACAATGTTATCAAATCATCACTAACACAATGTTATCAAATCATCACTAACACAATGTTATCAAATCATCACTAACACAATGTTATCAAATCATCACTAACACAATGTTATCAAATCATCACTAACACAATGTTATCAAATCATCACTCAACACAATGTTATCAAATCATCACTAACACAATGTTATCAAATCATCAAACACAATGTTAGTAAATCATCACTAACACAATGTTATCAAATCATCACTAACACAATGTTATCAAATCATCACTAACACAATGTTATCAAATCATCACTAACACAATGTTATCAAATCATCACTAACACAATGTTATCAAATCATCACTAACACAATGTTATCAAATCATCACTAACACAATGTTATCAAATCATCACTAACACAATGTTATCAAATCATCACTAACACAATGTTATCAAATCATCACTAACACAATGTTATCAAATCATCACTAACACAATGTTATCAAATCATCACTAACACAATGTTATCAAATCATCACTAACACAATGTTATCAAATCATCACTAACACAATGTTATCAAATCATCACTAACACAATGTTATCAAATCATCACTAACACAATGTTATCAAATCATCACTAACACAATGTTATCAAATCATCACTAACACAATGTTATCAAATCATCACTAACACAATGTTATCAAATCATCACTAACACAATGTTATCAAATCATCACTAACACAATGTTATCAAATCATCACTAACACAATGTTATCAAATCATCAC
>NC_134833.1:162219881-162324829 GCF_004210375.1 Tachypleus tridentatus | reverse complement strand
CTTGTTTTCAATTGATCATGTTAATTTCATATTATTTGTGATTTGGGGATAATATATCCCAAAAGCTGAGCGAATCGCTCAAAAAATTACTTTCGTTGTTTGTATGTCAACTCCTTTGCATGTGGCCCGGCATGGCCAAGCGTGTTAAGGCGTGCGACACGTAATCTGAGGGTCGCGGGTTCGCATCCCTGTCACACCAAACATGCTCGCCCTTTCAGCCGTGGGAGCGTTATAATGTGACGGTCAATCCCACTATTCGTTGGTAAAAGAGTAGCCCCAGAGTTGGCGGTGGGTGGTGATGACTAGCTAGCTGCTTCCCTCTAGTCTTACACTGCTAAATTAGGGATGGTTAACACAGATAGCCCTCGAGTAGCTTTGTGCGAAATTCAAAACAAACAAACAATCCTTTGCATGTCTAATAATTCATAATAATTAGAATTACCAAGTAATTCAATGTGACATTGTCATAACGTGTCATAACTCTAGTCACATCGATTCGATTGACTTAAGAAACATAAGATATTAACAAATAATATTTTATTTTGTAAGTAAGATTCAATCAATATATTTCCACAACGAAATATTTGCTCGTTTACCTCTTCCATAACAAATGACAGTAATAAATTATGTGCACGTGAGTCACCACCCATCGTGCGCCAAAGACTCTAGTAGACAATGATAAATCGCATATCACTGTCATGGGCGCGGACCTACTATAAAACTCCATGTAAGGTACAATCTCATTCGCCAATTGCTGACAAGGTCACAGAGGACGCACGATAACCCAGGGGAGAATAAGACGAAACTAGTGTTAACTTTCTGACTACAGCATAAGATTTCTCACTTTTACTTCTCACCCTCCCTAAAAACACGTCAACAATTATCATCTCCAGCTGCGACAAAAAATTTTTTTTTCTTACTGTTTGGTCGCTCTGGGGGACAAATCATTAACTAACCTAGTTTCGTGATAATTCATCATTCTTTGTAAATAGGTGATTACGAAAAAGTTTGAATAACTTCGTGTTCGCGGCAGTTAAAAAAGAAAGGAAGAACGCCCTCTGCCGCAAAAGGTCTTCTTCCTCTCTGAAAGCACCTGTTAATGTCACTTTTTGATAAATGGATATTTAATCAGTGTTGTAATTATTCCGTTCAATTCCCACAATTCACCATGCCACCTTTTCTTACTATCGTTCTTTTTATTTCATTCTAGCTGAAAAAGGCACTTTTGTCTGAACCACGTTACGCATCACGACTCTACCAGCGGGACGTTGCTCTGTGCTACTGATCTGTGACGCCTAAGCCTTTTTTTTTTTTTAGTTAGAAACATTTTGCTCATGTTGATACCACGATGTATACAAGTGTATAAACATATTCATTTCCAACAAGGAACTCCAAATAGTGCAATTTTATTTGGACTTATAACTCCAACTGCAATAGAAATCATTATTGATTTTTTTGCTTTCTCCTCGAAATTAAATATAAACCGAAACCATAGGAAAACGTCTACAAGAGTATATTAATAAACTAATAATGTTTTATTGTAGGCTGAATGTACCTTCAAGGCGGTTAGAATAAAAAAAAAACTGTGATATATACATAGGAGACTATAGCGTTTTCATAACGAATTTATGGCGAATCTATTAAGGATATCTAGGATCGTCTCTAACTTAAAAACCACTGACAAGAGAGAAGGCAGCTACCTACAACCCTTTTTATCCTTAAAGTATTAACTGCCACATCTATCACACCTTAAAGTACAGGAACTATTTTATGATATCTGTTTTCTTCAAACCCAAATAGTCACTTCCAAAATCGATGGTCGCCCCACTAAGAAAACTAATCATAGAATGAAAAACAAAACTAAAAAAAATATATCTTTTCTTCACGTTACTTCTTCTAAAAACTATAAATCGTGCGTATATTGTCAACTTAAAGCACACCTGTAGATCTGTTATCCAAGAAACAACGGCTGAAGATATATTTATTTATAACTCTTGTACGATTGGTTTGTTTTGTTTTTTGAATTTTGCGCAAAGCTACTCAAGAGCTATCTGTGCTAGCTGTCCCTAATTTTGCTGTGTAAGACTAGAGGGAAGGCAGCTAGTCATCACCACCCACCACCAACTCTTGGGCTACTCTTTTATCAACGAATAGTGAGTTTGACCGTTACATTATTATGTCCACACGGCTGATAGGACTAACATGTTTGATGCGACAAGGATTCGAACCCGCGACTTCCAGGTTACGAGTTGAACGCCTTAACCCATCTAACCATGCCCTCTTGTACGAACTGTAAAACTGTTGTGGTAAGCTCGTGACTTGGAATGTCGTTACGTAACGTGTTATTACAGGTGTTTCAAAATCTGAACTAAAGATATTTTAACTTCAAACTAGTGTTCAGATACATTCTTCATAACGCTGACTTTAAAAGTCACGTGGAAAAATTGGTGAAGGCGTATGTGTTTGTTTTTGAGTTTTGTGCAAAGCTACACGAAGGCTATCTGTGATATAGTGTAAGACTAGAGGAAAGACAGCTAATCATAACCACACACCCATCAACTTTGGGGCAAATCTTTTATCAACGAATAATGGGATTGATTGTAACATTTGAGGGCTAATGCGACAGGGATTAGATCCCACGACTCTCAGATTGCACCCCTGGCGCCCTAATCACCATAGCGTCGATGACAATATAAAATGCGATACCACGAAACATGTCATTGTGTAGCATGTGTCTTCCAATTGCTGAGACTTTCGTAATGCGCACGCATTTGTTCTCATTCTCTAAGTATGTTTCGTATTAATTTTTAATCCATTTAAGGAAATTTTTAATAACGCAAGAAAAAGACCAAATCACGTGTCTCAGCGAAATGATTTGTTAATTTTGTTTTGAATTTCGCGCAAAGCTACTCAAGCGCTATCTACACTAGCCGTCGCTAATTTAGCAGTGTAAGACTAGAGGGAAGGCAGCTAGTCATCACCACCCGTCGTCAACTCTTGGGCTACTCTTTTACCAACGAATAGTGGGATTGACCGTTAGATTATAACGCTCTCACAACTGAAAGAGCGAGCATGTTTAATGTGACGGGGATTCGAACCCGCGACCCTCAAATTACGAGTCGAGTGCCTTATCCACCTGGCTATCGGGGCCTTTTAGTGAAATGAATACTAATGAAGTAAATTATTAAAATTAAGTGAAGTACCATTGAAAATGCCTCCCGCTAGTACAGCTGTAAGTCTGCAGATTTACCACGCTAAAATCAGGGGTTCGATTCCCTTCGGTGGGTTGAGCAGAGAGTCCGATGTGGCTTTTACTATAAGAAAACACACATACACCATCGAAAACGTAAGGACCACCTTCCTCTCTGCGCTAAACTTCATAGGCACAGCGTGTGTGCAAAGTCACACCAGGCTAGCTGATGTGTCCACCGAGGGAAATCGAAACCCTGATTTAAATCTGTAGACTTACTGCTATCTCAGAGTATAGGTATAATAAGGAATTGATGAGTTTAAGACGACTGTTAGCTAATTAGTTTGCATGGACATTTTTTAAAACTTACAGTGTAGTTTTCATCAATCGCCAAGATGTTAAACTATTGTTTGCAGTTGAAGAGTCTATAACATGTATACAAAACACATCACTTAAATGACTCTTTAAGTTGAAGGTTCTATAAATTGTATCACATCGACCATAAAGGGGCTTAATGGTTTATGATGTAAAGTATTAACTATATATCCAATCAACTACTAATGTTGTAACCGGTTGTTTGTAATGTAAACGTTATAAAACACATCACATGAACTACCGAGGTGTTAAATGGATATTCATGTTGTAGACAGCATAGAATGTAGGACAACAATCATCAATATGTTAAATGGTTGTTTACGTTGAAAATTATATAGTGTACCACATTAACTGGCCCCAGCATGGCCAGGTGGATAGGGCACTCGACTCGTAATCTGAAGGTCTCGGGTTCGAATCCCCGTCACATCAAATATGCTTGCCCTTTTAGCTTTGGGAGTGTTATAATGCGATGGTCAATCCCACTATTCGTTAGTAAAAGAGTAGCCCATGAGTTGGCGGTGGGCAGTGATGACTAGCTGCCTTCCCTCTTGTCTTACACTGCAAAATTAGGGACGGCTAGCGCAGATAGCCCTCAAGTAGCTTTACACGAAATTCAAAACAAAGCAAATACAAAGTTTAGTAGTGAAACGTTTATATTCATTGAAGTCTTAACTGCATAATATTTTTATGTTAATTAAAGACATGCTAAGTAGTCTGCACAAACTGAGTCTTCACACCCTTGTTCTATGGTAAGATGTTATACTTTTCTCTAATTGGTGTTCATCCTGTTAAAAAACCACCATTGCAGCCACAAATGAAATCACCGTATTATATGGCTAATAATGAAAACATACGTGTATAATTAAAGCTGTTTTCAAGTTTTAATAGAAGAGTTTTTGTGTTTTCTTATTTTCTTTTGTGCGTTAACAAAATAATCTGATTTGTATTTGTGAGTTAGAAGATGATCAGATGTAAGAACATAGTCCTGTTGTGGATGATCGGATGTAAGAACATAGTTCTGTTGTGGATTATCAGATGTAAGAACATAGTCCTGTTGTGGATGATCGGATGCAAGAACATAGTCCTGTTGTGGATGATCAGATGTAAGAACATAGTCCTGTTGTAGATTATCAGATGTAAGAACATTGTCCTGTTGTGGATTATCAGATGTAAGAACATAGTCCTGTTGCGGATGAACGCATGTAAGAACATAGTCCTGTTGTGGATGATCGGATGTAAGAACATAGACCTGTTGTGGATGATCGCATGTAAGAACATAGACCTGTTGTGGATGATCAGATGTAAGAACATAGTCCTGTTGTGGATGATCGGATGTAAGAACATAGACCTGTTGTGGATTATCAGATGTAAGAACATAGTCCTGTTGCGGATGAACGCATGTAAGAACATAGTCCTGTTGTGGATGATCGGATGTAAGAACATAGACCTGTTGTGGATTATCAGATGTAAGAACATAGTCCTGTTGCGGATGAACGCATGTAAGAACATAGTCCTGTTGTGGATGATCGGATGTAAGAACATAGACCTGTTGTGGATTATCAGATGTAAGAACATAGTCCTGTTGCGGATGAACGCATGTAAGAACATAGTCCTGTTGTGGATGATCGGATGTAAGAACATAGACCTGTTGTGGATTATCAGATGTAAGAACATAGTCCTGTTGCGGATGAACGCATGTAAGAACATAGTCCTGTTGTGGATGATCGGATGTAAGAACATAGACCTGTTGTGGATGATCGCATGTAAGAACATAGTCCTGTTGCGGATGAACGCATGTAAGAACATAGTCCTGTTGTGGATGATCGGATGTAAGAACATAGACCTGTTGTGGATTATCAGATGTAAGAACATAGTCCTGTTGCGGATGAACGCATGTAAGAACGTAGTCCTGTTGTAGGTTATCAGATGTAAGAACATAGTCCTGTTGCGGATTAACGCATGTAAGAACATAGTCCTGTTGTGGATGATCGGATGTAAGAACATAGACCTGTTGTGGATTATCAGATGTAAGAACATAGTCCTGTTGCGGATGAACGCATGTAAGAACATAGTCCTGTTGTGGATGATCGGATGTAAGAACATAGACCTGTTGTGGATTATCAGATGTAAGAACATAGTCCTGTTGCGGATGAACGCATGTAAGAACATAGTCCTGTTGTGGATGATCGGATGTAAGAACATAGACCTGTTGTGGATTATCAGATGTAAGAACATAGTCCTGTTGCGGATGAACGCATGTAAGAACATAGTCCTGTTGTGGATGATCGGATGTAAGAACATAGACCTGTTGTGGATGATCGCATGTAAGAACATAGTCCTGTTGCGGATGAACGCATGTAAGAACATAGTCCTGTTGTGGATGATCGGATGTAAGAACATAGACCTGTTGTGGATTATCAGATGTAAGAACATAGTCCTGTTGCGGATGAACGCATGTAAGAACGTAGTCCTGTTGTAGGTTATCAGATGTAAGAACATAGTCCTGTTGCGGATTAACGCATGTAAGAACATAGTCCTGTTGTGGATGATCGGATGTAAGAACATAGACCTGTTGTGGATTATCAGATGTAAGAACATAGTCCTGTTGCGGATGAACGCATGTAAGAACATAGTCCTGTTGTGGATGATCGGATGTAAGAACATAGACCTGTTGTGGATTATCAGATGTAAGAACATAGTCCTGTTGCGGATGAACGCATGTAAGAACATAGTCCTGTTGTGGATGATCGGATGTAAGAACATAGACCTGTTGTGGATTATCAGATGTAAGAACATAGTCCTGTTGCGGATGAACGCATGTAAGAACATAGTCCTGTTGTGGATGATCGGATGTAAGAACATAGACCTGTTGTGGATTATCAGATGTAAGAACATAGTCCTGTTGCGGATGAACGCATGTAAGAACATAGTCCTGTTGTGGATTATCAGATGTAAGAACATAGTCCTGTTGCGGATGAACGCATGTAAGAACATAGTCCTGTTGCGGATGAACGCATGTAAGAACATAGTCCTGTTGTGGATGAACGCATGTAAGAACATAGCTTGTTGTGGATTATCCGATGTAAGAACATAGTCCTGTTGTGGATTATCAGATGTAAGAACATAGTCCTGTTGTGGATGATCGGATGTAAGAACATAGCTTGTTGTGGATGCCGTTTATTTCCAGTATTACTTTCAAAGCTCCAGACAAATGTCTGGTGACGATGTTGGGTACTAATTGGTACTAATGGTTGACTTCCATTCATCTGGACTTTGACCCTTTGAAGTGACTGTTTAACACATGTACCTATTATTTAGGTGTAGAATGTGAATGTATTAAGGATGAATATGTTTTGAATGTTTTCAGTTACATTAATGTGCTTCGGTACATTTGGCATTATAACTCATCAAAGATGAATCAACGTGAGATGGGGTCAAAACGTAACTATATTTGTATTTATGAAACTGTCCTTAATATTTTGGTTAAATTGAAATCCATCAGTTAGTAGGGAGAAAATGATCCTAGTATTTCCGAGTGTTCTGACAGACAGATCAAATTGTCTCGCTAGAACTGATGTTTTATATAAGAAACGCTAATGTATTAGGCTTAGGTATAATCTACACAAGTGTTCGAAAGAGTTGCGTAGATACATGAATCTTTCACCTTATTTTGGTTGTAAATATCTTCTGTGTTGAATTATGGTTGGGTGAGCAACGTCCAGGCGGTCCAGTTCACACAATAGTCAATAGCGGAATTTGTGATGGATCAGAGCAAGAGTAAGACATCATCTAAGCCTATTTTTACGCAGTGATTTACTACAAACTCTCTTCCCAACTACCAATAGTGAGACGTTTTTCTCGAAGCTTCGATGTAGCTGACAGAGATGGAAGAGAAGCCATCTAGTGGTCAACATTGATAGGTGACCGCAGGGGACTGGAATGAAATTAAACATCAATCTCGAGCAATAGGCAGTGCGCTGGACACTTTGTGGTAACATTGCTGATGAGATATCAGGTTTGGTCACGTAGGTGTGGAAGTAGAACCATGGGGGGTAACGTTGAGTGTGATAACAGGTAGACAGACAAGTGATAAACTATCTGGAACTAACTTCGATCTTCGGGGTATTGATGCCATATTTTACGTTGTTTTCTGAATGCTGGGCGTTTCTTTTTACTGCACATTATGCACATATTACTGAATACTGTGCACATTTTGATGTGGTGTGCCTTTTACTGCACATTGTTTGTGTTTTTACTTATTCGTGTTGTACACTTTTCAGTGACTTGTTTATTTGTTTTTGAATTTCCCGCAAAGCTACACGAGGGTTATCTGCACTGGCCGTCCTTAATTTAGCAATGTAAGACTAGAAGAAAGGCAGCTAGTCATCACCATCTACCGCCAACTCTTTGGTTACTCTTTTACCAATGAATAGTGTGATTGACCGTAACATTATAACGCCCCCACGGCTCAAAGGACGAGCATGTTTTAGGCGACGGGGATTCGAACCCCCAACCCTCGGATTGTTAAGCACAAAGCGACATGACAGGCTACCTGCGGTGTGCCAAACACGGTTACCGAAACCAGATTTTGTAACGTTATGAGCCATCAGACTTACCGTCGAACCAAAGGGTAAGGTGTAAAGTGGACAGAGTAGAGACAACCCACCGTGTAGCTTTGCGATAAAACAAAAGTAAAGACCTTAATGGCTTTACCACAACAAAAACAGCGCAAGAAAAACCGTAAACGTTGACAGTTTCAAGCCCTAATTCTAACCTTGGACCTTAGGATCATTTACCTCTAAAGGAGTAATAGCTATAAAAGTAGGTTTTACTGTTTACTGCGTTTACAAAATTCAAATGACTTTCGTAATATGCAGTTTTAAACGGATTCCTCATCAGACACGCGCATGCTCACTAAAGAAGTTCCAATCCCTTCCCATTTTTTTGCTAAAAGAAAAATACCTTAATTACAGATGCTTCTATTACGTTTTCTGACGTACGATGTTGTTGTTACTGAGTGGTGTGGTTTTTGTCTCACTTTTATATTGTGAACAAATATAATGAAGAGCAGTATATTAAGTCTGATAATTGTGTTGGTTGTCGTTTCCAGTAACGTTTTCGTTATTGAGCTCAGTTTAGTGAGAGTTCAAACCGCAAGAGATTTTTTAAAAGTCATTTCACAGCAAGGTAAAAGTTGATTTTTGAGTTAAATTACATGTTTGTTTCCAACACAAGAACTTCGTGGTGCACCACCTGTGGAGGATTCATCCATCTTCTTGACACGTTTGATATTTAGCGCATAAAACAAAGAGACCTTAAGAAATCATACCTTGGGATATATATATACACGCTGATTCTACCGACTTCGACGAACGTGTTACAAAAATGTTTATGTGGAGCGAAAAAAAACAAAACACATTAACCCTACATTAAGTTAGAACAATGCCGCTGCGTAAACGAATTTTTTCACATTACGTTTATGAAACACATTGCCTATATATCCATTTTGTAAGTAAAAGAGGCGATTAACCCCGTAAAAATGGGTCGAATATAAACGCTATCTGCTTACAATATACACATTTTATAAGATAATGTGGTGTTCAACCGCAGAAAAACGGATAGAACATAGACCCCATCGGCTTATAAATATATTTTACATGCACCAAATTACTTGTAGGTTCATGAGTTTATTAATAAAATATTATTGACACAAAAACTTTGTCAGAAGCATTGTTAGTATTACAATTAAATCATTCATTGTTGCTGTGTGTCTCTTGTATTTGTTTTTAATATATTATACGGTAGACTCAGCAGATAGCCCAATGTGGCATTGCTATAAAAAAGCACACACACATATATAAAATAAGGAATTTCTTCCAACTTCTTATTTAAAGTTCTATATCAATCTGAATGGGCGTGGACTAGTATTTATTGTGCTCTGACTGTGAATTCGATAATTCGTGGTTGGCGACACGTTTATGCAAAAATTTGCTTTATACTTTCGGGTCGTCGATGTGCTATAAAAATTATAATCAAATTCCTCTACTTGGTGTGACACAATTAGCACCACAATTAGCGGTGGGTGTTGTTGATCAGATGCTTTCCCTTTAGTCTATAAGTTCGAAAGTAGAAACAGCTTTGAACGAATCCTGAATCACACAGCATAGTTTACACAGATTATTGCAACTGGCAAGACGAGACGATAGCCAATATGATGTCATACTTAATGAAACACATAAAAACAAGTAGGTAACTTGAGTAGCTTCTAGTTCTCTGGTTTTGTAAAAACAGTTCCCGTAAACAGCACTTGGTTTAACCAGTCATCCAATCACACTATCCCGTCTTTTAAAGAAACTTTAACTGCACCGGTAAGAGGTACAATACTGTTACTAATTCATCCAATCAAATTATCCCATATTCTAAAGACATGTCAACAGCATCGTGAGTGGTACTTGGTGTTGGTATTTCATCCAATCAAATTATCCAATATTGTAAGGAAGTATTAACAGCATCGTGAGTGGTACTTGGTGTTGGTATTTCATCCAATCAAATTATTTAATCTTAACAGTACCTTCGGCAGTTCATCTGCAATTGATAGAAATGGTAAAGAATATGACCATTGTGTTTAAACTTACAGAAATATAAACTTATCTCTTGATCCATATAAATTGGGTCTGGAAAGACCTGCTACTTGGGGCACTCAACTCGCACTCGAATGTCGTCACCAAACATGCTTGCCTTTTCAGTTGTGGTGGCGTTGTAATGTGACAGTCTATCTCACCATTGGTTGATAGAGTACTCCAAGGGTTAGTTGTGGGTGATATTAGCTATCTGCCTTTCCTCTGGTCTATCACTTCTAAATATATAAAAATACTCAATATATTTAATAAAAGACCCGCGGTATTCACTGAAATCCCGGCATGGCCAGGTGGTTAAGGCACTCGGCTTGTTATCCAAGAGTCGCATGTTCGAATCCCCGTTACAACAAACATACTCGCCCTTTCAGCCGTGGGGTCGTTATAATGTGACGGTCAATCCCACTGTTCGTAGGTAAAAGAGTTGTCCAAGAGTTGGCTGTGGGTGGTGATGACTAGCTGCCTTCCCTCTAGTCTTACACTGCTAAATTAGGAACAGCCTGCGCAGATAGCCCTCGTGTAGCTTTGCAAGAAATTCAGCAAACGAATACACTACTTCAGAAGCGACAGTTAAAAAGGGTACGACATCTAAATAGTTAATTTAGACACAACTCTGTAATTATCATTCTACACACGTATTAATAACTGTCATCACTGTTTTTAAGCCATTAGATAAAGGTATAAAAACAAACTTGCATTAACGTTTCCGGCCAATCAGGTTCCTTGAAACAATCTGAATAAAGTCGAAACGTTATTTGTATTTCATTCCATCGTATTATATATGTAATCTCCATATTGACTCAAACAATCCACTCATTTGAGTAAATCATAACAATTTCGGCTTGATGGATAAGTAGGGCTTCACTGCCAAACACGCAAGGCGTTTGTAAATGAAAGTTAAGTGTAACTATAGAGGGGGCGCGTGTTCCTGATATTTATGCGTAATTGGAAATTCTTCAGAAGAATAAAATATTAAAAAATGGAACATTAATGGGCGCTTTTAAATAAAAATATACAGGTACGGAAAAAAAGTGAAATGAAATCGTAAATACAGAACCATTTTGAATCGTAAATACAGAACCATTTTTTAATCGTAAATACAGAACCATTTTAAATCGTAAATACAGAACCATTTGAATCGTAAATACAGAACCATTTTAAATCGTAAATACAGAACCATTTTAAATCGTAAATACAGAACCATTTTGAATCGTAAATACAAAACCATTTTAAATCGTAAATACAGAACCATTTTGAATCGTAAATACAGAACCATTTTAAATCGTAAATACAGAACCATTTAAATCGTAAATACAGAACCATTTTGAATCGTAAATACAGAACCATTTTAAATCGTAAATACAGAACCATTTTAAATCGTAAATACAGAACCATTTTAAATTGACGTAGTTTATTAATTATTCAGGCGTTTGCTTATGAAGTCCATTATCCGGTATATTTATCGACTGTCATTACATACGCATTACGAGTTGTGTGTATGTGTAATGTAACAACAGTATCAAACGGTAACGAATAATTCCTCCTAGCTGCCCTACGAAGACAGACCATTTGATACGTATAGCGATGTCGTAGGTATAATTTTCTCAAGAGCAACAACAACAACAACAACAAAAATAGTATACTGACAATTGGCTCAGATATAATGGTGTTGAACTACGTTTCCTCGGAACCAAAATAATCAGTTGAACTTAACAATAATTACTGCTACGACTTCCGTGTGATGGTATGAAAATTTGAAGTTCAAAGCTGCAGATGTCACTAGGTTCAAACCCGATACAAATCTGGTATGTTTAATGTTTAAAATTATTATTTTGTCACAGCAAATGAAAACCGATTTTCATGTAAACATTAATTTAAAACATCATCTTTCTATGCGTCTTTTCACGATATTAAAGCGAAGCAAAACATGTTGGTTCATGAATGATAGACAGGAAATAGAAACCTTGAAAAAAAACGAAAGAAGAAAAGTCTACCTTCTGAAAACACTCGGGTTGTCAGGTTTGTATTTTATTTATGGCCCAGGCTACTAGTGTGTCTACCCTTCCACTTGTCTGTTCATTTAACTCTTTCTATGTCTGTGTATATATATATATTAACCTTTTATCAACCCCTTCGTCCACCTGTCTTTCTATTTATTTTTACTCGATTAGGGTGCTCGATTTGTAATCTGAGGGTCGCGGGTTCGAGTCCCCATCATACAAAACATTCTCGCCTTTTCAGCCGTAGGGGCGTTATACAATTACGGCCAATCCCACTATTTATTGGTTAAAGAGTAGCCCAATAGTTGGCGGCGGGTTGTGATATCTAGCTGCCTTGTCTCTAGTATTACACTGTTAAATTAGGAACAATTAGCGCAAATAACCATCGCGAAGCTTTGCGCGAAATTGAAAAACAAACTGTCCTATATGATTTTATAACTGTATACACTGCTGGTCAAAATCTTAGGGCCAATGAACATAAAGAAAAAATATGCATTTTGCGTTGTTAGTCTCAACCACTTATTTGAGTTGAGCTTAGAAAGGTGAAAATAAGAAAAGGGAAAATAAAAATAAAAACTGTTTTAGCATTTAATAGGGAAAATGTGAACACTATGAAATTAGCCTAAATACTAGCTGGTCAAAAGTTTAAGACCATACCAAAAAGAAGTCCTAAACATGGTAGGAAATGCCCAACAAGAGGTCTCAGTAGTGAGTTGTACGGCCGTCATTGCGAATAACTTCAAACATTAACTTTGGCATGGTTGATATAAGCGTTTGCAGAAGGTTGGCTGGAATGTTATTCCAAGTGGTGAAGATGGCTTCATGAAGATCATGCACTGTTTGGAATTGACGTCCATTTCTATAGACTTCCCTTGCCATCCACCCCCAAACATTTTCAATCGGGTTTAGTTCGGGCGAACACGCTGGATGGTCCAAAAGAATCATGTTATTCGCCATGAAAAAGTCCTTTATCCAGGTACTAAACAAAAATCTATATTATGTAAGAACTAAACTGACAAACCGAACACCAGCATAATTTATAAAATATAAAGTAACAGCTGCCACCAGTTCTATATTAGATAAACGAGCAGAAAAATGGAAACTAGATTCAAAGAACATAAAAACAACACCTTAAACACGTTTTTAAACACTACAAATCAAATAAACACAACATAACCATAGAAAACACCCGCATGTTAAGTAGGGAAACAAATATAAACAAACGCAAAATCAAAGAATCCCCACTTATACAGCACCTAAAAGCAAAATTAAACTAATATAAAGGAACACCTTTATACCTATACTAATTAATAACCTAACACGAAACTGCAACGCCCTCTACGAGCCCGTACTCGTTTATACATCGTCCTTGAGACATGTGTCCGGCAACGGTCACTTGCAAACTCTCTCTTTCTTAACCTCAAGATGACCTAGAAAGGTTGAAACGTTGTTCTCTCCTTATAAACAAAAGTGTTAACACCCATACCAGCCGTCCTGAGATACATTTTTAGTTCAAGTGGGTTTCTCGTCATCAAGAATCACGAATAGTTTCCACAACGTTTTAGTAAAGGTATTCAGTATTCAGGTATGCAATAAAGGTATTCAGTATTCAGGTATTCAGTAAAGGTATTCAGTATTCAGGTATTCAATAAAGGTATTCAGTATTCAGGTATTCAGTAAAGGTATTCAGTATTCAGGTATTCAGTAAAGGTATTCAGTATTCAGTAGTTCAATAAAGGTATTCAGTATTCAGGTATTCAGTAAAGGTATTCAGTATTCAGGTATTCAATAAAGGTATTCAGTCCTTTTACATTAGCCGCGTGATTATTACTCTAGTGTAAATATGTAATTAATATTTATATGGTTACTGCTTTATGAAAGGTAAACGTATGTTAATTCATCCTTCGGTGTGGAATAAGATGAAAGACGTAAAGTTATAAACCTTTATGAATATATTATTGATTTAACTAAAGTTATAAGGAAATCAGACCACAAATTTTTGTCGTCCCAGATGACGATTCTGACAATGAATAAGTAAGGTTATTTGTTTAAATTAAACTTTCTTTTGTCATGTTATTCTGCCATCTTTGAACCCAATTGTGGATCTCTGTTCCACTGTTGCTGCATTATGGTTAATGACTGACTGATTGCTGCTGTATCACGGTTAACAACTAATTGGTGTTCCTTCTTGATGACGAGAAGCCCACTTGAAAAGTGTTAACCTGAAGATGACCTTGGAAGGTTGAAACGTCGATCTCTGCTTATTAATACAAAGTGTTAATACCCCTATCAGCCGTTCGGAGATACATTTTTAGTTGAAGTTCATTAAGGTGCTCTCTGGTGGCGAAAAGTGGAAGTAACAGAGTGCTAAGTAAGTACTTTATGAGGGTTGGAGAAGGACTTTAGGTCTGAACTTTTCTCTTTCAGTCTTTACAAGACAAGCATAACAGAGCTTGGAATCATTATATTGTGTTATGTGGAACACCAAACAGACATTGACCGCTTATAAAAGCCAGGTCGCTCTTCACGAGAAGTTCAGGTGCCTCGTGAACATAAACGCCAGGGTCTGTCACCAACTACCTGTTTTAATTTGTCAGTTCAGCATGAAGTATTGATTGTGTGACCTTTATAAAATCCAGTGCATTTGTAACGGTAAATTTCAGGGGCTTTAGAACGCTTAAATTCCGGGTTTGAAACCTGCAGAGCTGAAGTAATAGTGAGTGGAATTTATAAAATCGAAGACTGTTTTTGTTTTCGATAAATGGAAAAATATATATTTCCTCTCGTTTTCTGAAGCTATATCACACCATACACAACTTACCATTAAGAACTAACGTGAGGGGGCGTTATAATGTGACGGTCAATCCCACTATTCGTTGGTAAAAGAGTAGCCCAAGAGTCGGCGGTGGGTGGTGATGACTAGCTGCCAGGTCTAGTCTTACACTGCAAAATTAGGGACGGCTAGCACAGATAGCCCTCGAGTAGCTTTGTGCGAGATTCAAAAACAAACAAACTAACGCGAGAAAGAACTATAATAAAACACAGGTACAACATTGTTCTTCTCATGACTGTGTTCTTGAGACTTAGTGAAACCTTCGCTGTTAAAATTGTGATGTAAACATACCTTCTGTGTTTTATCTTATACAAATAACTGAAGTTAGGAATAAAAACTTCCATTTATCTTATAGTACGACAAAATAAACACCTGTCACACGAACTTAATGTCTCTGAAACGTTCTTTTTTAGAAAGTTAATTTTCTCAGTATACATTTGCTTATATTCCAATGTATTACTAACACTAGTTGTCCTTTCCAAGCAGGTAATTTTTCACGTCTTAGTGTAGATGAGAATTTAAAAAATAACAAACACAAATCATTTATTTCTCTACAGGTAAAACTATTCTACGTCTTTCCCATTCTGACTCTGTGTACAAGTCTAACCACGCTCTATCATCCATATGTATTCCATTTTCATGTTTTACTGGATTTGGGTTAGAGTTCATGAATGTATGTCATTAATCAAAGAGGAACCTCACGAATGAAAGAGGGTAGAAAAGAAAGGGTGGAAGGTGTGTGTGTGTGGAGGGGGTTAATTCGTTCTTTTACACCTCGTTGTCACATATTATGTGGAAATTCTTGATTAATTAATAGATGTCTGTAAATGTTATTCCGCTGGTGAAAGTTAAACCAGCAATATGCTTTATTTAAACTTAAAATTAATCCAAAAGCGCCATCTCAGTATGCAGTAGAATCTGTGAAGTATGTAAGTAAATTAATTGTACTTGACGTGGTCAAGAGTGTTAAGGCGTGCGACTCGTAATCTGAGGGTCGCGGGTTTGTATCCCCGTCGCACCAAACATTCTCGCCCTTTATAATGTGACGGTCAAAACACTAGTGATGACTAGCTGCCTTCCCTCTAGTCTTACACTGCTAAATTAGGGACGGCTAGCGCAGATAACCCTCGAGTAGCTTTGTGCGAAATTAAAACAAACAAACAAATAGGGAATCGCACCCGCGACCTACAGATTGCGTCCTAACCACCAGGGCCTAATTCTTGAAACTGGTCTAGAAGCTCATGGTCGAATTTGATGGTCACTTTTTACGTTGATTTTACCAAAGTGTTCTGGTAACGCTAAAATTGAATAAAGTGGAGTCCGTTTATTGAGAATATAACAGAATGAAAAAGTTAGAAACGTAAATATCGTTACGTCAGCTGAAGATAAATAAGTTCCCTTTTCAGGATCAGAATAAACTTTTTTTCCTCATTTTCACTGTGTATATATAATTGTAACAACCTCTATTGATATCTTAAACCTATTTAGTGAGAGCAAAGTATTTTAAATATATTCATTCTCAGTACTCGAAATCAGGAATTAGTTTAGTTATAAGTAAAATACGACAAAAAAGGTCAGAAGAGCACACGCAAACTAAATCACCAGTCAATTTGAAGTCCCACAACACAGAAATTCTGGTTCGATACACGCGTTGAGCATAGCAAAAATAACCAAATACGCAGTTTTGCGCTTATAACAACAAGTAAGTAGGTTTGTTTGTATGTTTTAGAAGAAATACGCATTAGGCTCTCTGCTGTATCCACCGCATGGAATATAACAATGGATTTTGGCTTTCGTTGTAAGACTTCAGAAGACTATAAAAACTTTACAAAGGTCCATCAGTTTCTTCCATACAAAACCTATACACAATCTTTGTAATAATTAACTTGAAGATGGATAACACACTCTGCTAACATGGCAAACAATGAGTTACAAAACTATTTTATGTTTTGTGTTCATTTTAAGGAAAACAACAGAAGAATTAAACAGCCATTAGAGGAAGCTTTCATTTTCCACCGAGGGGGGGATCTTGAAAGAGTTAGTTCAAATTAGACAAACTGAGATTTTTAAAAAAATATAAACGACATGAAGCAGGAACTGATTGACAACAGCGACTGATGGTGAGGTTAATAGTTTTAAAACTGTTGGTTAATGTTAAGCATTCTAGAAACTCTGTATGAAAGACGAAGACATTGAAACATACTGGTAGAAACAAATAATTCCTCATCTTTAAAACCAAACAAGCAAGTAATAAAGATTTTTAAAATTTTAATTCGTAAATAATTTATTGGAACACTCAATTGTATTATATATATCATTGTGTTTTCTTCACACATTTTCGATGTGGGAAACATATTTAGGGTTAATGGAACATCCTTATGAATGTACACGTTTCTTTATAAGGTTTGTACCGAAACAATCATTTAACCATTCGTATTTCGTATCAATGTTTCTGTATGTAAAATAACGTATTCTCCAATCAAAATGAATTTGTTGAATACATTAAAAGTTCTACCTACTTATAATGCCGTTCTTCCTCATATTTTAAAAACTATTCATGTTATATACAAGTGCTTCCATGTTCGGTTGATAGTTTTTGAATTTAACCTTGTGGTCAGTTGTTTTTTGTTTTTTTTAGTATTTTTCTCAGTAAAATGAATCGTTTTGTTTCTTGTTTTCTTTAAACATAGGACAGTCCAGAGTTGTAGATCCATTATTTGAATCAGTTTAAAATCGTACCATTATAAAACAAGTCACGCTATGTTTCATCGTCGAATGGAAGCTTCCCTCGTGCCATCCGAGACAACTAAACGATATCCCAGATCATTTATGACTGGTTAACTGGAGATCAAACGACAGGAGATGGTTTCGTGCCGGGTTACAGGTCCTAATCATTAGCAGGAAACACCAGGTAGTTGTTCCAACGACAGGCAGGCGGACGTTATTCCTAATTAAATGGGTTTTATTCCGGGTCAAACTTTATCTTCTATCTGCCATAATTGGGTGTCAGCTAGGAAATCATTAGAAAATATTGGTGGAGATCACAGAGAATGAATCTCTCGTTTCAGCGAAAGTAGAAAATTACATGTCATTAATTCTAACATGCTTTAACCTCATGTAATGGTGCTTTTAAAGGTCATTTTACCATGTTATAAGGTAATATCTGATTAAGCGTCCTCGCTATGTTCCTAACGCACCTACTTCCTTTAGGATTTTCGGCTTAAAGCTGAACGCAATGCATCAGTTTCTATAAATCCTACCGTAATTATACCATACTCGAGTGCCATCTAGTGGCTCTATACAAAACTATTATGATTACTCCAATAAGTCTTTGAACGAAAACATATTTTCAGATAACAACATGGGAATTCATTGTGATTCAAGAGAAAATTAGATATGTCGTTTATTCGAAAGAAATTGATGCATAGCGGAAATAATTTGTACCTAAATAACTTCCCTAGTCGGAATAACATGAAGGACAAAAACTGATATGTAGCGGAAGTAGCTGGGATTTGAACAACTTCCTAAAACGAAACGATACAGATTATTTTCATTATGAAGGACGGTTTGGTTTGTTTTGAAAAACTACATGAGGGCTATCTGCGCTAACCGTCCTTAATTTAGCATTGTAAGACTAGAGGGAAGACAGCTGGTCATCACCATCCACCGCAAACTCTTGGGCTACTCTTTTACCGAGGAATAGTGGGATTGACTGAAACTTTATAACGCCTCCATGGCTGAAAGAGCGAGCATGTTTGGTGTGACGGGGATTCGAGCCCGCGACCTTCGGATTGCGAGTCGAGTGCTTTGAGCACCTGGCCATGCGAGGCCAAAAAGAAAAAAAACAATAGCCACACGTTTGCACCTTTAATATTCTTGTATACATGTTAAGACTCAGCAGCACGCACGAGCTTTATCTACTAGGACAGATGCTTTTCTATGGCTGATTTCTAGACAATAGTCCCACGGATTGAGAAGGAAACAGAGAGTTCAGAGGACGCTAGTTGTTTCTCTAGTTTCCACTTTCAAAATGTCGTGGTTTGCTATAACGACAAACGTAACACGGAGAATTAAAAGCCCACTACCGAGGGATATGTGTATTAATGCGTCAGATACTTGTTACTGCTTGCTGGCGTGTTCTCGAGCTGTCTTTGGTCTGTTGTCGTGTGTTCCAGGTCTTCTCGATCGAATGGACGTTGTCGTTGCACGGCAAGTCACGCTTCGCAGAGTCTGAAAAGGATCGTGTACCGTGTAGTCTCGGGGTTAGAAACGCGATACACCGTTCTAAGATTCACCAACAGCCAAGTTTCATTCCGAGAGTCGCAGACAAATGTCGACCGCTCGGGGACCACACGCGGGGCTCCTACCATTATAGTCAAATTTTGTCAATCACAAAATGTGTCTCCTCCTTTCTTACTGCCTCTTTCTTTTATCTCTCACGATTTTTCCCGCACTCCGTGTTCCGTCTCATGTTTCTAACTTCTTTCAACTCTAGTGTTTGCAGTTTTTCATCTACGAGCTTCATAATTTCTTTCTATTCTCTTGTTTTTCTTTATCTCATATTCTTCGTTCCATCAAAGCCAGCGTTTCGTTCAATTATATCTTCCTTCTGTCTTCGTTTATAGTATTTGTCACGCACTACTTTTTTAAGCGCATTAATACAATAATCACTTCCAATAAATTCCCTAGAGTTATTACTTTGATCTTCCGTTACTGTAATACACCGGTGTAGAAACTACTGGATATTGTCCGTGATTGTCGCAATTTACCCTCCTCTTACATAGAATGATACAAATATATTTATACGCCACATATTGTTTAATAAAATAAAGAAAAATGAGCATGAAACTCGAGTGCCCTCTCACAGAATCTTTGTTAACGATAAATGTCTTGAAGCTACCGAAGTACTGACTCATACTGAAAACCTACACGAAAGTTGATACCATACCAATAATCTTGACGACTGTAGATACGACACCAATAATATTGATGGTAGTGGATACCACATCAACAATAATCTGGAAGGTTGTTGTTTCAGGTCACGGTCCGAGTCTTCCTACAACTTTCGCGAACGAAGCTTAATAAACTTATCTTGTTAATCAAAATACTTAAAACAACAACTTAGGTCTTTACTGGTGTCCTAAACACGTGAACTTTGAACTCTTTGTCTTCCTTGCCTTTTTAACGTGAAAAACAATTTTTTTGTCAAGACGAAAGCAATACTGTAAAGGTAGCTAGCTATTCATAAGTTTGTATGTTTGTTTTTTGGAATTTCGCATAAAGCTACTCGAGGGCTATCTGTGCTAGCCGTCCCTAATTTAGCAGTGTAAGACTAGAGGAAAGGCAGCTAGTCATCACCACCCACCGCCAACTCTTGGGCTACTCTTTTATCAACGAATAGTGGGATTGACCGTAACATTATAACGCCCCCACAGCTGGAAGGGCGAGCATGTTTGGCGCGACGGGGATGCAAACCCGCGACCCGCAGAGTACGAGTCGCACGCCTTAACACGCTTGGAGCTATTCATAAAACAGGCCAATAGAGCAACTTGCAAGTAATTACATTAATAACAAGTACACACTAAGTCTTAACATCGCCCAGATATTCGGGAATTCAACAAATATAATTTCACGAGATTTGAGTTCTGTAACTTGTGGAACTCCCTATTCACCCACCAAACTGAAAATAATTCAATCATACAGAGAAGTATTTTTAGTTTCTCACTTATTCTATGAGAACTTTCCTTATGAAAAAACAAACATACACACACAAACAAACAGTAATTTATTATCATGCACGTGGTTCTTAAAAATAAGTTGCCTAATTAATATTAGGATTAACCCCTTTTTTAAATTCTGACTTACGAAAATTTTGTTCTGTTAATGTTTTAGGTAAGCCTTTATTTCATAATTTTGTGTAAATTAAAATAGAAACATTCTACACAGTCTTCAACTGACAGACAAGAAGGAAGGAAATCAGTCAATATGAAACACTAATAACTTTTAGTCTGGCAGATCCATAGTATTATTTGACCACTACTTTTATAACGCGCCTAAAGCCCCTTGGTGTAGAGCGTGAGACGACATAATGGACCCTGAATTCAGAGTCCGACACGCGAAGAAAAGAAGATGAATCACCGACACCTTTTGAATTTAATTTATTCGTGAATTTGAAGTTCGCAGTGAAATAAAACTCTAACAATCTCGTTTGTCTGTTTTGAATTTCGCGCAAAGCTACACGAGGGGCAACTATCCGTAGCTAATTTATCAGTGTAAGACTAGAGGGAAGTCAGCTAGTTATTACCACCCACCGCCAACACTTGGGCTACTCTTTTACCAACGAATAGCGGGATTGACCGTCACATATTAACGCCACCACGACTGAAAGGGCGAGCTTGTTTGGTGCGACGGAGATTCCAACCCGCGACCTTTTGATTACGAGCCTGGCACCCTAGCCACCCGGCCATGCCGGGCCCCGACGCTCTAAACATGCCGCTCGTGTTTCACGGCGGCCAAGGGATTTATTTACCAGATGTTTATATGAAATGGGAACGTTTCAGAAGAAACGCCAGTGACGACAGGTACCACCGCCAGGGTTTCATGGTTGAGTGCCTAACTCGGGAAGACAGAGAGATTGCGAATGAAATAAATGTTTAAACAGCGCCTCCTGGGGTGGTCCGGGAAGTAGTTATCTTTACAGATCCCATGATAATTTCTACTTATGGAAGAATGAGTTCATTGGACCTGTACATGTACAGTGAATGTTAGAAACTGGACCCGAATACACGAGAATTCACCTCGTGCTAACACTGGAAAGTATCAAAGATTTGCAAACATTTTTTTTCTGGAATCACAAGGGGTGGTTTGTGTAATAAAAGAAAAAAGCTATGATTAGGCTTAGCTTAATATTTATCGAATTTTGCGTGATTAGTTTTGGTGATTTTCAAAAAAGATTCAACTACGTGAGTAACAGAATGCTCAAATGTTCGCAGTTCACGTCGAAGAGCAGATTTTTTTTCCACTTTAAGTCGCAACGAGAACAAAACATTCAGAATTCTTGATACCTTTATATCTATACTAATTAATAACCTAACATCCATCTGCAACGCCACCTACAATCCTGTACCCGTTTATATTCTCGTCCCTAAGATATGTGTCCGTCAACGGTCACATGCAAACTCTCTCTTTGTTGACCTGAAGATGACCTACGAAGGTCAAAACGTTGTTCTCTCCTTATCAACGAAACATCCGGAACTAATGAACGTTTCACAAACTTAATATTATTTGATATATTGAAAGCCAGACGATTCTCTTATCTGTTTTGTTACAGCAAATAGCCCAGTTTATTTTATCTATATGACCGTTCCTTAGCTCTGCATGGTCAGGTGGGCAGGACGCTTGACACGCAATCTGAAGTTGCGGGTTCGAATTCCCGTCATATCAAATATGCTCGCCGTTTCAGTTGTAATGTGACAGCTAACCCACTATTCGTTGGATGTAGCCCCAGAGTTGGGGTAGGTGGTCATGATAAGCTGGATTCCCTATAGCAGGGGTTCCCAACCCAGGGTCGCGACCCCAGGGGTCACAAAGCCTTGGTAGGGGTCGCGTAGCCTTGGCAGGGGAGTCGCGTAGCCTTGTTAGAAGTAGCTTGGGATAGCATTAATTTTATTTCATCAATTACATTTTCAAGTCGCGAGTGCCAAAAGGTTGACTATAGGGCCTATAGTCTTGCACTGCTGAGTTATGGAAAGCTAGTCCTGGTGTAGCTATGCGCGAAATTCAAAACAAACAAACTTTCAATGATGTTTATATAGTATACGGACGGGCAGCGCAGTGAAAGCATTCTTTACTCATCATTCTGAGGTCCGTGGTTCGAAACCACCTGGTGTATATACATTATTGAAATGAAGCGCTACCTCCATCACAGCGAAATTACCAGGTTTATTTACACATAAGTATCTTATTTGTTTATACATGTGAATGACCTCTCTCACATTTCCTACGCAAGATATTCTACGTATAATACCGTGTTACAATGTACATAAACATAATTTATTAATAACAAGATGTAATCAATCTTTCAATATACTTAACAGATTGTTGTACCAGCTTGTTTTCCTGGGACATAAATGTCCATAAAGGTTTAACGTGAAAAAAATTTCATTGTTCGTTTCACTAAAGAACTCTGTTGCTGTTCAAAATAGTTCATGGTGTAATAATGTTTTAAAGACATCAGAGTCTTCAAAAAGCCTGGTTCCTTCCCGCCCCCGAGTCTAAACTTTTCAACACATCAAGAACTCACATGACATGCGCTTCTATTCGTTACACAGTGGGGTTCAACTTGGCAAGGGGGCTATTGTTAAAATGGAAACAGTTTTTAAATTCATATCTTGAAATAAGCACAATGGAGCAGAAGGTAAACAAACATGGAATACGGGTTTTACAAAGGGAAGACCTCAATGTGCACGTGAAGAAAAACTCATTTAAAATGGACACATTATCTGCCCGATAGGTCCCAAAAGAAGCATTCTGGGAGAGACGATTCTTCAAAGAACAACAATAACAAGAAAAAACACACACTCAGCTAGTTTTCTTTGTGACTGTATGGGATGAACAGATTCTCTGTGAACGCAATAATTTCTATCTTATCGAAATCTTCAGTGAAAAATTTTGGAATTTAAGATCAAGGAAAACGTAACTATCCCAGCTTTCATTAACAAGTACTGTGCGTCAAACATAGGTTGTGTTTCTACGGTCTTTTATTCACAATTTTCGTTATAGCTCGTGTATTAGTTGAAGAGGGGTGAATCAGTTTCTCATTGAACAAAACAAAACTTGAGCCGGGCGTGGCTAAGCGATTTGCGTGTCAAAACTGGGAATCCCACTGGTTAATGGTCAGGGTCAGTAAAGTAAAATAGGCTGCGGGGTCATGAATATACAATATAGAGTAAGAATGATGAAGTCATTAAGTAAGAAATGTGTAGCCCGAGAATTGGTATTAGATACCTGTCAGTTCGATAACAGATTTATCAGTAATAAGTCACGTAGGGTTACGCGAATAAATAAATCCCTTTCTTAGTTCTTGGAAAAACAATTTAAATATACCTAACATTTTCATGTAGGATCATCCGACCTACTTACAGCTATACCTAACATTGTTATGTAGTATCAGCCGACCAACTTACAGCTATAACTAACATTGTTATGTAGGATCAGTCGACCAACTTACAGCTATAACTAACATAGTTATGTCAGATCATCCGACCAACTTACAGCTATACATAACATTGTTATGTAGGATCAGTCGACCAACTTACAGCTATACCTAACATTGTTATGTAGGATCAGTCGACCAACGTACAACTATACTTAGCATTGTTATGTAGGATCAGCCGACAAACTTACAGCTATACCTAACATTGTTATGTAGGATCAACCGACAAAGATACAGCTATACCTAACATTGTTATGTAGGATCAACCGACAAAGATACAGCTATACCTATCATTGTTATGTAGGATCAGCCGACCAACTTACAGTTACACCTATCATTGTTATGTAGGATCAGCCGACAAACTTCCAGCTATACCAAACATTGTTATGTAGGATCAGCCGACCAACTTCCATTTATACCTAACATTGTTATGTAGGATCAGTCGACCAACTTACAGCTATACCTAACATTGTTATGTAGGATCAGTCGACCAACTTCCAGCTATACCTAACATTGTTATGTAGGATCAGTCGACCAACTTACAGCTATAAATAACATTGTTATGTAGGATCAGCCGTCCTTCCTACAGCTATACCTGACATTGTTATGTAGAATCAGACGACCAACTTACAGCTATACCTAACATTGCTATGTAGAATCAGCCGACTAACTTACAGCTATACCTAACATTGTTATGTAGAATCAGCCGACCAACTTACAGTTATACCTAACATTGTTATATAGGAAGAACCGACCAACTTACAGCTCTACCTAACATTGTTATGTAGGATCAACCGACCAACTTACAGCTATACCTAACATTGTTATGTAGAATCAGCCGACTAACTTACAGCTATACCTAACATTGTTATGTAGGATCAGCCGACCAAGTTACAGTTATACCTAACATTGCTATGTAGGATCAGCTGACCAACTTACAGCTATACCTAACATTGTTATGTAGGATTAGCCGACCAACTTATAGCTATATCTAACATTGTTATGTAGGATCAGCCGACCAACTTACAGCTATAACTAACATTGTTATGTAGGATCAGCCGACCAACTTACAGCTATACTTAACATTGTTATGTAGGATCAGCCGACCAACTTACAGCTATATCTAACATTGTTATGTAGGATCAGCCGACCAACTTACAGCTATACCTAACATTGTTATGTAGGATCAGTCGACCAACTTCCAGCTATACCAAACATTGTTATGTAGGATCAGTCGACGAACTTACAGCTATACCAAACATTGCTATGTAGGATCAGTCGACGAACTTCCAGATATACCAAACATTGTTATGTAGGATCAGCCGACCAACTTACAGCTATACTTAACATTGTTATGTAGGATCAGCCGACCAACTTACAGCTATACTTAACATTGTTATGTCAGATAATTCCACCAACTTACAGCTATAACTAACATTGTTATGTATGATCAGTCGACAAACTTACAGCTATACCTAACATTGTAATGTAGGTTCAACCGACAAAGATACAGCTTTACCTAACATTGTTATGCAGGATCAGCCGACTAACTTACAGCTATAACTAACATTGTTATGTAGGATCAGCCGACCAACTTACAGCTCTACCTAACATTGTTATGTAGGATCAGCCGACTAACTTATAGCTATACCTAACATTGTTATGTAGGATAAGCCGACCAAGTTACAGTTATACCTAACATTGCTATGTAGGATTAGCCGACCAACTTACAGCTATATCTAACATTGTTATGTAGGATGAGTCGACGAACTTCCATTTATACCTAACATTGTTATGTAGGATCAGTCGACGAACTTCCAGCTATACCAAACATTGTTATGTAGGATCAGTCGACCTACATACAGCTATACCTAACATTGTTATGTAGAATCAGTCGACGAACTTCCAGCTATACCAAACATTGTTATGTAGGATCAGTCGACCTACTTACAGCTATACCAAACATTGTTATGTAGGATCAGTCGACCAACTTCCACCTATACCAAACATTGTTATGTAGGATCAGTCGACGAACTTCCAGATATACCAAACATTGTTATGTAGGATCAGTCGACCTATTTACAGCTATACCAAACATTGTTATGTAGGATCAGTCGACCTACTTCCAGCTATACCTGACATTGTTATATAGGATCAGTCGACGAACTTCCATTTATACCTAACATTGTTATGTAGGATCACTCGACCTATTTACAGCTATACCAAACATTGTTATGTAGGATCAGTCGACGATCTTCCATTTATACCTAACATTGTTATGTAGGATCAGTCGACCTACTTACAGCTTTACCTGACATTGTTATGTAGAATCAGTCGACCAACTTCCAGCTATACCTAACATTGTTATGTAGGATCAGTCGACCTACTTACAGCTATACCAAACATTGTTATGTAGGATCAGTCGACCTACTTACAGCTATACCTGACATTGTTATGTAGAATCAGTCGACCAACTTCCAGCTATACCAAACATTGTTATGTAGGATCAGTCGACCTACTTACAGCTATATCTGACATTGTTATGTAGGATCAGTCGACCAACTTCCAGCTATACCAAACATTGTTATGTAGGATCAGTCGACCAACTTCCAGCTATACCAAACATTGTTATGTAGGATCAGTCGACCTACTTACAGCTATACCTGACATTGTTATGTAGAATCAGTCGACCAACTTCCAGCTATACCTAACATTGTTATGTAGGATCAGTCGACCTACTTACAGCTATACCTAACATTGTTATGTAGAATCAGTCGACCAACTTCCAGCTATACCTAACATTGTTATGTAGGATCAGTCGACCTACTTACAGCTATACCTGACATTGTTATGTAGAATCAGTCGACCAACTTCCAGCTATACCAAACATTGTTATGTAGGATCAGTCGACCTACTTACAGCTATATCTGACATTGTTATGTAGGATCAGTCGACCAACTTCCAGCTATACCAAACATTGTTATGTAGGATCAGACGACCTACTTACAGCTATATCTGACATTGTTATGTAGAATCAGTCGACCAACTTCCAGCTATACCAAACATTGTTATGTAGGATCAGTCGACCTACTTACAGCTATATCTGACATTGTTATGTAGGATCAGTCGACCAACTTCCAGCTATACCAAACATTGTTATGTAGGATCAGTCGACCAACTTACAGTTACACCTATCATTGTTATGTAGGATCAGCCGACAAACTTCCAGCTATACCAAACATTGTTATGTAGGATCAGTCGACCAACTTCCAGCTATACCTAACATTGTTATGTAGGATCAGTCGACCTACTTACAGCTATACCTGACATTGTTATGTAGAATCAGTCGACCTACTTCCAGCTATACCTAACATTGTTATATAAGATCAGTCGACCAACTTCCAGCTATACCAAACATTGTTATGTAGGATCAGTCGACCTACTTACAGCTATACCTGGCATTGTTATGTAGAATCAGTCGACCAACTTCCAGCTATACCAAACATTGTTATGTAGGATCAGTCGACCTACTTACAGCTATACCTAACATTGTCATGTAGAATCAGTCGACCAACATCCAGCTATACCTAACATTGTTATGTAGAGTCAGTCGACCAACTTCCAGCTATACCTAACATTGTTATGTAGATTCAGTCGACCAACTTCCAGCTATACCTAACATTGTTATGTAGGATCAGTCGACCAACTTCCAGCTATACTAAACATTGTTATGTAGGATCAGCCGACCTACTTACAGCTATACCTGACATTGTTATGTAGAATCAGCCGACCAACTTACAGCTATACCTAACATTGTTATGTAGAATCAGCCGACTAACTTACAGCTATACCTAACATTGTTATGTAGAATCAGCCGACCAACTTACAGTTATACCTAACATTGTTATATAAGAAAAACCGACCAACTTACAGCTCTACCTAACATTGTTATGTAGGATCAACCGACCAACTTACAGCTCTACCTAACATTGTTATGTAGGATCAGCCGACTAACTTACAGCTATACCTAACATTGTTATGTAGGATCAGCCGACCAAGTTACAGTTATACCTAACATTGCTATGTAGGATCAGCTGACCAACTTACAGCTATACCTAACATTGTTATGTAGGATCAGCCGACCAACTTACAGCTATATCTAACATTGTTATGTAGGATCAGCCGACCAACTTACAGCTATAACTAACATTGTTATGTAGGATCAGCCGACCAACTTACAGCTATACCTAACATTGTTATGTAGGATCAGCCGACCAACTTACAGCTATACCTAACATTGTTATGTAGGATCAGTCGACCAACTTCCAGCTATACCAAACATTGTTATGTAGGATCAGTCGACGAACTTCCAGCTATACCAAACATTGTTATGTAGGATCAGCTGACCAACTTACAGCTATACCTAACATTGTTATGTAGGATCAGCCGACCAACTTACAGCTATATCTAACATTGTTATGTAGGATCAGCCGACCAACTTACAGCTATAACTAACATTGTTATGTAGGATCAGCCGACCAACTTACAGCTATACTTAACATTGTTATGTAGGATCAGCCGACCAACTTACAGCTATATCTAACATTGTTATGTAGGATCAGTCGACGAACTTCCATTTATACCTAACATTGTTATGTAGGATCAGTCGACCAACTTCCAGCTATACCTAACATTGTTATGTAGGATCAGCCGACCAACTTACAGCTATACCTAACATTGTTATGTAGGATCAGTCGACGAACTTCCAGCTATACCAAACATTGTTATGTAGGATCAGTCGACCAATTTCCAGCTATACCTAACATTGTTATGTAGGATCAGTCGACGAACTTCCAGCTATACCTAACATTGTTATGTAGGATCAGTCGACCAACTTCCATTTATACCTAACATTGTTATGTAGGATCAGTCGACCAACTTCCAGCTATACCAAACATTGTTATGTAGGATCAGTCGACGAACTTCCAGCTATACCTAACATTGTTATGTAGGATCAGTCGACCTACTTACAGCTATACCAAACATTGTTATGTAGGATCAGTCGACGAACTTCCAGCTATACCAAACATTGTTATGTAGAATCAGTCGACCAACTTCCAGCTATACCTAACATTGTTATGTAGGATCAGCCGACAAACTTACAGCTATACCTGACATTGTTATGTAGAATCAGTCGACCAACTTCCAGCTATACCAAACATTGTTATGTAGGATCAGTCGACCAACTTACAGCTATACCTAACATTGTTATGTAGGATCAGTCGACCAACTTCCAGCTATACCAAACATTGTTATGTAGTATCAGCCGACCAACTTACAGCTATAATTAACATTGTTATGTAGGATCAGTCGACAAACTTACAGCTATACCAAACATTGTTATGTAGAATCAGTCGACCAACTTCCAGCTATACCTAAAATTGTTATGTAGAATCAGTCGACCAACTTCCAGCTATACCTAACATTGTTATGTAGGATCAGTCGACGAACTTCCATTTATACCTAACATTGTTATGTAGGATCAGTCGACCAACTTACAACTATACCAAACATTGCTATGTAGGATTAGTCGACAAACTTACAGCTATACCAAACATTGTTATGTAGAATCAGTCGACCAACTTCCAGCTATACCTAACATTGTTATGTAGAATCAGTCGACCAACTTCCAGCTATACCTAACATTGTTATGTAGTATCAGCCGACCAACTTACAGCTATAATTAACATTGTTATGTAGGATCAGTCGAAAAACTTACAGCTATACCAAACATTGTTATGTAGAATCAGTCGACCAACTTCCAGCTATACCTAACATTGTTATGTAAAATCAGTCGACCAACTTCCAGCTATACCTAACATTGTTATGTAGAATCAGCCGACTAACTTACAGCTATACCTAACATTGTTATGTAGGATCAGTCGACGAACTTCCAGCTATACCTAACATTGTTATGTAGGATCAGTCGACGAACTTCCAGCTATACCAAACATTGTTATGTAGAATCAGTCGACCAACTTCCAGCTATACCTAACATTGTTATGTAGGATCAGCCGACAAACTTACAGCTATACCTGACATTGTTATGTAGAATCAGTCGACCAACTTCCAGCTATACCTAACATTGTTATGTAGAATCAGCCGACCAACTTACAGCTATACCAAACATTGTTATGTAGAATCAGCCGACTAACTTACAGCTATACCTAACATTGTTATGTAGGATCAGCCGACCAACTTACAGCTATACCAAACATTGTTATGTAGAATCAGCCGACCAACTTACAGCTATACCTAACATTGTTATGTAGAATCAGCCGACTAACTTACAGCTATACCAAACATTGTTATGTAGAATCAGCCGACTAACTTACAGCTATACCTAACATTGTTATGTAGAATCAGTCGACCAACTTCCAGCTATACCAAACATTGTTATGTAGGATCAGTCGACGAACTTCCAGCTATACCAAACATTGTTATGTAGAATCAGTCGACCTACTTACAGCTATACCTAACATTGTTATGTAGAATCAGTCGACCAACTTCCAGCTATACCTAACATTGTTATGTAGAATCAGTCGACCAACTTCCAGCTATACCTAACATTGTTATGTAGGATCAGTCGACCAACTTCCAGCTATACCTAACATTGTTATGTAGAATCAGCCGACAAACTTACAGCTATACCAAACATTGTTATGTAGAATCAGTCGACCAACTTCCAGCTATACCTAACATTGTTATGTAGAATCAGCCGACAAACTTACAGCTATACCAAACATTGTTATGTAGAATCAGTCGACCAACTTCCAGCTATACCAAACATTGTTATGTAGAATCAGCCGACAAACTTACAGCTATACCAAACATTGTTATGTAGGATCAGTCGACCAACTTCCAGCTATACCTAACATTGTTATGTAGAATCAGCCGACAAACTTACATCTATACCAAACATTGTTATGTAGAATCAGTCGACAAACTTACAGCTATACCAAACATTGTTAGGTAGAATCAGTCGACCAACTTCCAGCTATACCTAACATTGTTATGTAGAATCAGTCGACCAACTTCCAGCTATACCTAACATTGTTATGTAGGATCAGCCGACAAACTTACAGCTATACCTGACATTGTTATGTAGAATCAGTCGACCAACTTCCAGCTATACCTAACATTGTTATGTAGAATCAGCCGACTAACTTACAGCTATACCAAACATTGTTATGTAAAATCAGCCGACTAACTTACAGCTATACCTAACATTGTTATGTAGAATCAGTCGACAAACTTACAGCTATACCAAACATTGTTAGGTAGAATCAGTCGACCTACTTACAGCTATACCTAACATTGTTATGTAGGATCAGTCGACCAACTTCCAGCTATACCAAACATTGCTATGTAGAATCAGCCGACAAACTTACTGCTATACCAAACATTGTTATGTAGAATCAGTCGACCAACTTCCAGCTATACCTAACATTGTTATGTAGAATCAGCCGACAAACTTACAGCTATACCAAACATTGTTATGTAGAATCAGTCGACAAACTTACAGCTATACCAAACATTGTTATGTAGAATCAGTCGACCAACTTCCAGCTATACCTAACATTGTTATGTAGAATCAGTCGACCAACTTCCAGCTATACCTAACATTGTTATGTAGGATCAGGCGACAAACTTACAGCTATACCTGACATTGTTATGTAGAATCAGTCGACCAACTTCCAGCTATACCAAACATTGTTATGTAGGATCAGTCGACGAACTTCCAGCTATACCAAACATTGTTATGTAGGATCAGCCGACGAACTTACAGCTATACTTAACATTGTTATGTAGGATCAGCCGACCAACTTACAGCTATACTTAACATTGTTATGTCAGATAATTTCACCAACTTACAGCTATAACTAACATTGTTATGTATGATCAGTCGACAAACTTACAGCTATACCTAACATTGTTATGTAGGTTCAACCGACAAAGATACAGCTTTACCTATCATTGTTATGTAGGATCAGCCGACCAACTTACAGTTACACCTAACATTGTTATGCAGGATCAGCCGACTAACTTACAGCTATAACTAACATTGTTATGTAGGATCAGCCGACCAACTTACAGCTCTACCTAACATTGTTATGTAGGATCAGCCGACTAACTTACAGCTATACCTAACATTGTTATGTAGGATCAGCCGACCAACTTACAGCTATACCTAACATTGTTATGTAGGATCAGCCGACCAACTTACAGCTATAACTAACATTGTTATGTAGGATCAGCCGACCAACTTACAGCTATACCTAACATTGTTATGTAGGATCAGCCGACCAACTTACAGCTATAACTAACATTGTTATGTATGATCAGTCGACAAACTTACAGCTATACCTAACATTGTTATGTAGGTTCAACCGACAAAGATACAGCTTTACCTATCATTGTTATGTAGGATCAGCCGACCAACTTACAGTTACACCTAACATTGTTATGCAGGATCAGCCGACTAACTTACAGTCATACCAAACATTGTTATGTAGGATCAGTCGACCAACTTCCATTTATACCTAACATTGTTATGTAGGATCAGTCGACCAACTTCCAGCTATACCAAACATTGTTATGTAGGATCAGTCGACCAACTTCCAGCTATACCTAACATTGTTATGTAGGATCAGTCGACGAACTTCCAGCTATACCTAACATTGTTATGTAGGATCAGTCGACCAACTTCCATTTATATCTAACATTGTTATGTAGGATCAGTCGACCAACTTCCAGCTATACCAAACATTGTTATGTAGGATCAGTCGACCAACTTCCAGCTATACCTAACATTGTTATGTAGGATCAGTCGACCTACTTACAGCTATATCTAACATTGTTATGTAGGATCAGTCGACCAACTTCCAGCTATACCTAACATTGTTATGTAGGATCAGTCGACCAACTTCCAGCTATACCAAACATTGTTATGTAGGATCAGTCGACCAACTTCCAGCTATACCTAACATTGTTATGTAGGATCAGTCGACCAACTTCCAGCTATACCAATCATTGTTATGTAGGATCAGTCGACGAACTTCCAGCTATACCTAAAATTGTTATGTAGGATCAGCCGACCAACTTCCAGCTATACCTAACATTGTTATGCAGGATCAGTCGACGAACTTCCAGCTATACCAAACATTGTTATGTAGGATCAGCCGACCAACTTACAGCTATACCTAACATTGTTATGTAGAATCAGTCGACCAACTTCGAGCTATGCCAAACATTGTTATGTAGGATCAGTCGACGAACTTCCAGCTATACCTAACATTGTTATGTAGAATCAGTCGACCAACTTCCAGCTATACCTAACATTGTTATGTAGGATCAGTCGACCTACTTACAGCTATACCAATCATTGTTATGTAGAATCAACCGACTAACTTACAGCTATACCTAACATTGTTATGTAGGATCAGCCGACTAACTTACAGCTATACCTGACATTGTTATGTAGAATCAGTCGACCAACTTCCAGCTATACCTAACATTGTTATGTAGAATCAGCCGACATACTTACAGCTATACCAAACATTGTTATGTAGAATCAGCCGACTAACTTACAGCTATACCAAACATTGTTATGTAGAATCAGCCGACTAACTTACAGTTATACCTAACATTGTTATGTAGGATCAGTCGACCAACTTCCAGCTATACCAAACATTGTTATGTAGGATCAGTCGACGAACTTCCAGCTATACCAAACATTGTTATGTAGGATCAGTCGACCTACTTACAGCTATACCTGACATTGTTATGTAGAATCAGTCGACCAACTTCCAGCTATACCAAACATTGTTATGTAGGATCAGTCGACGAACTTCCAGCTATACCAAACATTGTTATGTAGAATCAGTCGACCAACTTCCAGCTATACCTAACATTGTTATGTAGGATCAGCCGACAAACTTACAGCTATACCTGACATTGTTATGTAGAATCAGTCGACCAACTTCCAGCTATACCTAACATTGTTATGTAGGATCAGTCGACCAACTTCCAGCTATACCTAACATTGTTATGTAGGATCAGTCGACCTACTTACAGCTATACCTAACATTGATATGTAGGATTAGCCGACCAACTTACAGCTGTACCTAACATTGTTATGTAGGATCAGTCGACCTACTTACAGCTATACCTAACATTGTTATGTAGAATCAGTCGACAAACTTACAGCTATACCAAACATTGTTATGTAGGATCAGTCGACGAACTTCCAGCTATACCTAACATTGTTATGTAGAATCAGCCGACTAACTTACAGCTATACCAAACATTGTTATGTAGAATCAGCCGACTAACTTACAGCTATACCTAACATTGTTATGTAGGATCAGCCGACCAACTTACAGTTATACCTAACATTGTTATGTAGGATCAGTCGACCAACTTCCAGCTATACCTAACATTGTTATGTAGGATCAGTCGACCAACTTACAGCTATACCTAACATTGTTATGTAGGATCAGTCGACCAACTTCCAGCTATACCAAACATTGTTATGTAGGATCAGTCGACGAACTTCCAGCTATACCAAACATTGTTATGTAGGATCAGTCGACCAACTTACAGCTATACAGCTAACATTGTTATGTAGGATCAGTCGACCAACTTCCAGCTATACCTAACATTGTTATGTAGGATCAGTCGACCAACTTACAGCTATACCTGACATTGTTATGTAGAATCAGTCGACCAACTTCCAGCTATACCTAACATTGTTATGTAGGATCAGTCGACCAACTTCCAGCTATACCAAACATTGTTATGTAGGATCAGTCGACGAACTTCCATTTATACCTAACATTGTTATGTAGGATCAGTCGACCTACTTACAGCTATACCTAACATTGATATGTAGGATTAGCCGACCAACTTACAGCTGTACCTAACATTGTTATGTAGGATCAGTCGACCTACTTACAGCTATACCTAACATTGTTATGTAGAATCAGTCGACCAACTTCCAGCTATGCCAAACATTGTTATGTAGGATCAGTCGACCTACTTACAGCTATACCTAACATTGTTATGTAGGATCAGTCGACGAACTTCCAGCTATACCAAACATTGTTATGTAGGATCAGTCGACCTACTTACAGCTATACCTAACATTGTTATGTAGAATCAGCCGACCAACTTCCAGCTATGCCAAACATTGTTATGTAGGATCAGTCGACGAACTTCCAGCTATACCAAACATTGTTATGTAGAATCAGTCGACCAACTTCCAGCTATGCCAAAATTGTTATGTAGGATCAGTCGACGAACTTTCAGCTGTACCTAACATTGTTATGTAGGTTCAACCGACAAACTTACAGCTATACCTAACATTGTTATGTAGGATCAGTCGACCAACTTACAGCTATACCTAACATTGTTATGTAGGATCAGTCGACTAACTTACAGCTATACCTAACATTGTTATGTAGGATCAGCCGACCAACTTACAGCTATACCTAACATTGTTATGTAGGATCAGCCGACTAACTTACAGCTATACCTAACATTGTTATGTAGGATCAGCCGACCAACTTACAGCTATACCTAACATTGTTATGTAGGATCAGCCGACCAACTTACAGCTATATCTAACATTGTTATGTAGGATCAGCCGACGAACTTACAGCTATAACTAACATTGTTATGTAGGATCAGCCGACCAACTTACAGCTATATCTAACATTGTTATGTAGGATCAGCCGACCAACTTCCAGCTATACCTAACATTGTTATGTAGGATCAGCCGACCAACTTCCAGCTATACCAAACATTGTTATGTAGGATCAGTCGACCAACTTACAGCTATATCTAACATTGTTATGTAGGATCAGCCGGCCAACTTACAGCTATAACTAACATTGTTATGTAGGATCAGTCGACCAGCTTACAGCTATACCAAACATTGTTATGTAGGATCAGTCGACGAACTTCCATTTATACCTAACATTGTTATGTAGGATCAGTCGACGAACTTCCAGCTATACCAAACATTGTTATGTAGGATCAGTCGACCAACTTACAGCTATACCTAACATTGTTATGTAGGATCAGACGACGAACTTCCAGCTATACCAAACATTGTTATGTAGGATCAGTCGACGAACTTCCAGTTATACCTAACATTGTCATGTAGGATCAGTCGACGAACTTCCAGCTCTACCTAACATTGTTATGTAGGATCAGTCGACGAACTTCCAGCTATACCAAACATTGTTATGTAGGATCAGTCGACCAACTTACAGCTATACCTAACATTGTTATGTAGGATCAGACGACGAACTTCCAGCTATACCAAACATTGTTATGTAGGATCAGTCGACGAACTTCCAGTTATACCTAACATTGTTATGTAGGATCAGTCGACGAACTTCCAGCTATACCTAACATTGTTATGTAGGATCAGTCGACGAACTTCCAGCTATACCAAACATTGTTATGTAGGATCAGTCGACCTACTTACAGCTATACCTAACATTGTTATGTAGGATCAGTCGACGAACTTCCAGCTATACCAAACATTGTTATGTAGGATCAGTCGACCTACTTACAGCTATACCTAACATTGTTATGTAGGATCAGTCGACGAACTTCCAGCTATACCAAACATTGTTATGTAGGATCAGTCGACCTACTTACAGCTATACCTAACATTGTTATGTAGGATCAGTCGACGAACTTCCAGCTATACCAAACATTGTTATGTAGGATCAGTCGACGAACTTCCAGCTATACCAAACATTGTTATGTAGGATCAGTCGACGAACTTCCAGCTATACCAAACATTGTTATGTAGGATCAGTCGACCTACTTACAGCTATACCAAACATTGTTATGTAGGATCAGTCGACCAACTTCCAGCTATACCAAACATTGTTATGTAGGATCAGTCGACCAACTTCCAGCTATACCTAACATTGTTATGTAGGATCAGTCGACGAACTTCCAGCTATACCAAACATTGTTATGTAGGATCAGTCGACGAACTTCCAGCTATACCAAACATTGTTATGTAGGATCAGTCGACCAACTTCCAGCTATACCAAACATTGTTATGTAGGATCAGTCGACCAACTTCCAGCTATACCAAACATTGTTATGTAGGATCAGTCGACCTACTTACAGCTATACCTAACATTGTTATGTAGGATCAGTCGACGAACTTCCAGCTATACCTAACATTGTTATGTAGGATCAGTCGACCAACTTCCAGCTATTCCAAACATTGTTATGTAGGATTAGTCGACCAACTTACAGCTATTTCTGACATTGTTATGTAGGATCAGTCGACCAACTTCCAGCTATACCAAACATTGTTATGTAGGATCAGTCGACCAACTTCCAGCTATATCAAACATTGTTATGTAGGATCAGTCGACCAACTTCCAGCTATACCTAACATTGTTATGTAGGATCAGTCGACCAACTTCCAGCTATACCAAACATTGTTATGTAGGATCAGTCGACGAACTTCCATTTATACCTAACATTGTTATGTAGGATCAGACGACGAACTTCCAGCTATACCAAACATTGTTATGTAGGATCAGTCGACGAACTTCCATTTATACCTAACATTGTTATGTAGGATCAGTCGACGAACTTCCAGCTATACCAAACATTGTTATGTAGGATCAGTCGACCAACTTCCAGCTATACCAAACATTGTTATGTAGGAATCAGTCGACCAACTTACAGCTATACCTAACATTGTTATGTAGGATCAGTCGACGAACTTCCATTTATACCTAACATTGTTATGTAGGATCAGACGACGAACTTCCAGCTCTACCTAACATTGTTATGTAGGATCAGTCGACCAACTTCCAGCTATACCTAACATTGTTATGTAGGATCAGTCGACCAACTTACAGCTATACCAAACATTGTTATGTAGGATCAGTCGACCTACTTACAGCTATACCTAACATTGTTATGTAGGATCAGTCGACCAACTTCCAGCTATACCAAACATTGTTATGTAGAATCAGTCGACCAACTTCCAGCTATACCTAACATTGTTATGTAGGATCAGCCGACCAACTTCCAGCTATACCAAACATTGTTATGTAGGATCAGTCGACCAACTTACAGCTATACCTAACATTGTTATGTAGGATCAGTCGACCAACTTCCAGCTATACCAAACATTGTTATGTAGGATCAGTCGACCAACTTCCAGCTATACCAAACATTGTTATGTAGGATCAGTCGACCAACTTCCAGCTATACCAAACATTGTTATGTAGGATCAGTCGACCAACTTCCAGCTATATACCAAACATTGTTATGTAGGATCAGTCGACCTACTTACAGCTATACCAAACATTGTTATGTAGGATCAGTCGACCAACTTCCAGCTATACCTAACATTGTTATGTAGGATCAGTCGACCAACTTACAGCTATACCTAACATTGTTATGTAGGATCAGCCGACCAACTTACAGCTATATCTAACATTGTTATGTAGGATCAGCCGACCAACTTCCAGCTATACCTAACATTGCTATGTAGGATTAGCCGACCAACTTACAGCTATATCTAACATTGTTATGTAGGATCAGTCGACGAACTTCCAGCTATACCAAACATTGTTATGTAGGATCAGTCGACCAACTTACAGCTATATCTAACATTGTTATGTAGGATCAGCCGACCAACTTACAGCTATACCTAACATTGTTATGTAGGATCAGTCGACCAACTTACAGCTATACCTAACATTGTTATGTAGGATCAGCCGACCAACTTACAGCTATACCTAACATTGTTATGTAGGATCAGTCGACCAACTTCCAGCTATACCAAACATTGTTATGTAGGATCAGTCGACCAACTTACAGCTATACCTAACATTGTTATGTAGGATCAGCCGACCAACTTACAGCTATAACTAACATTGTTATGTAGGATCAGTCGACCAACTTACAGCTATATCTAACATTGCTATGTAGGATTAGCCGACCAACTTACAGCTATATCTAACATTGTTATGTAGGATCAGTCGACGAACTTCCAGCTATACCAAACATTGTTATGTAGGATCAGTCGACGAACTTCCATTTATACCTAACATTGTTATGTAGGATCAGACGACGAACTTCCAGCTATACCAAACATTGTTATGTAGGATCAGTCGACCTACTTACAGCTATACCTAACATTGTTATGTAGGATCAGACGACGAACTTCCAGCTATACCAAACATTGTTATGTAGGATCAGTCGACGAACTTCCAGTTATACCTAACATTGTTATGTAGGATCAGTCGACGAACTTCCAGCTCTACCTAACATTGTTATGTAGGATCAGTCGACGAACTTCCAGCTATACCTAACATTGTTATGTAGGATCAGTCGACGAACTTCCAGCTATACCTAACATTGTTATGTAGGATCAGTCGACGAACTTCCAGCTATACCAAACATTGTTATGTAGGATCAGTCGACCTACTTACAGCTATACCTAACATTGTTATGTAGGATCAGACGACGAACTTCCAGCTATACCTAACATTGTTATGTAGGATCAGTCGACGAACTTCCAGCTATACCTAACATTGTTATGTAGGATCAGTCGACGAACTTCCAGCTATACCAAACATTGTTATGTAGGATCAGTCGACCTACTTACAGCTATACCTAACATTGTTATGTAGGATCAGACGACGAACTTCCAGCTATACCTAACATTGTTATGTAGGATCAGTCGACCTACTTACAGCTATACCTAACATTGTTATGTAGGATCAGTCGACGAACTTCCAGCTATACCAAACATTGTTATGTAGGATCAGTCGACCTACTTACAGCTATACCTAACATTGTTATGTAAGATCAGACGACGAACTTCCAGCTCTACCTAACATTGTTATGTAGGATCAGTCGACCTACTTACAGCTATACCTGACATTGTTATGTAGAATCAGTCGACCAACTTCCAGCTATACCTAACATTGTTATGTAGGATCAGTCGACGAACTTCCAGCTATACCAAACATTGTTATGTAGGATCAGTCGACCTACTTACAGCTATACCTAACATTGTTATGTAGAATCAGTCGACGAACTTCCAGCTATACCAAACATTGTTATGTAGGATCAGTCGACCTACTTACAGCTATACCTAACATTGTTATGTAGAATCAGTCGACCAACTTCCAGCTATACCAAACATTGTTATGTACTATCAGTCGACCATTTTCCAGCTATACCAAACATTGTTATGTAAGATCAGTCGACGAACTTCCAGATATACCAAACATTGTTATGTAGGATCAGTCGACCTACTTACAGCTATACCAAACATTGTTATGTAGGATCAGTCGACCAACTTCCAGCTATACCAAACATTGTTATGTAGGATCAGTCGACCAACTTCCAGCTATACCAAACATTGTTATGTAGGATCAGTCGACGAACTTCCAGCTATACCAAACATTGTTATGTAGGATCAGTCGACCTACTTACAGCTATACCAAACATTGTTATGTAGGATCAGTCGACCAACTTCCAGCTATACCAAACATTGTTATGTAGGATCAGTCGACCAACTTCCAGCTATACCAAACATTGTTATGTAGGATCAGTCGACCTACTTACAGCTATACCTGACATTGTTATGTAGGATCAGTCGACGAACTTCCATTTATACCTAACATTGTTATGTAGGATCAGTCGACCAACTTCCAGCTATTCCAAACATTGTTATGTAGGATTAGTCGACCAACTTACAGCTATTTCTGACATTGTTATGTAGGATCAGTCGACCAACTTCCAGCTATACCAAACATTGTTATGTAGGATCAGTCGACCAACTTACAGCTATATCTGACATTGTTATGTAGGATCAGTCGACCAACTTCCAGCTATACCAAACATTGTTATGTAGGATCAGTCGACCAACTTCCAGCTATACCAAACATTGTTATGTAGGATCAGTCGACGAACTTCCATTTATACCTAACATTGTTATGTAGGATCAGACGACGAACTTCCAGCTATACCAAACATTGTTATGTAGGATCAGTCGACCTACTTACAGCTATACCTAACATTGTTATGTAGGATCAGACGACGAACTTCCAGCTATACCAAACATTGTTATGTAGGATCAGTCGACGAACTTCCAGTTATACCAAACATTGTTATGTAGGATCAGTCGACGAACTTCCAGCTATACCAAACATTGTTATGTAGGATCAGTCGACCTACTTACAGCTATACCTAACATTGTTATGTAGGATCAGACGACGAACTTCCAGCTATACCAAACATTGTTATGTAGGATCAGACGACGAACTTCCAGCTATACCAAACATTGTTATGTAGGATCAGTCGACGAACTTCCAGCTATACCTAACATTGTTATGTAGGATCAGTCGACGAACTTCCAGCTATACCAAACATTGTTATGTAGGATCAGTCGACCTACTTACAGCTATACCTAACATTGTTATGTAGGATCAGACGACGAACTTCCAGCTATACCTAACATTGTTATGTAGGATCAGACGACGAACTTCCAGCTATACCTAACATTGTTATGTAGGATCAGACGACGAACTTCCAGCTCTACCTAACATTGTTATGTAGGATCAGTCGACGAACTTCCAGCTATACCAAACATTGTTATGTAGGATCAGTCGACCAACTTACAGCTATACCAAACATTGTTATGTAGGATCAGTCGACCTACTTACAGCTATACCTAACATTGTTATGTAGAATCAGTCGACCAACTTCCAGCTATACCAAACATTGTTATGTAGGATCAGTCGACCAACTTCCAGCTATACCAAACATTGTTATGTAGGATCAGTCGACGAACTTTCAGATATACCAAACATTGTTATGTAGGATCAGTCGACCTACTTACAGCTATACCAAACATTGTTATGTAGGATCAGTCGACCAACTTCCAGCTATACCAAACATTGTTATGTAGGATCAGTCGACCAACTTCCAGCTATACCAAACATTGTTATGTAGGATCAGTCGACCTACTTACAGCTATTCCAAACATTGTTATGTAGGATCAGTCGACCAACTTCCAGCTATTCCAAACATTGTTATGTAGGATTAGTCGACCAACTTACAGCTATATCTGACATTGTTATGTAGGATCAGTCGACCAACTTCCAGCTATACCAAACATTGTTATGTAGGATCAGTCGACCAACTTCCAGCTATACCAAACATTGTTATGTAGGATCAGTCGACCTACTTACAGCTATACCTGACATTGTTATGTATAATCAGTCGACCAACTTCCAGCTATACCTAACATTGTTATGTAGGATCAGTCGACCTACTTACAGCTATACCTAACATTGTTATGTAGGATCAGTCGACCAACTTCCAGCTATACGAAACATTGTTATGTAGGATCAGTCGACCTACTTACAGCTATACCTGACATTGTTATGTAGAATCAGTCGACCAACTTCCAGCTATACCAAACATTGTTATGTAGAATCAGTCGACCTACTTACAGCTATACCTAACATTGTTATGTAGAATCAGTCGACCAACTTCCAGCTATACCTAACATTGTTATGTAGAATCAGTCGACCAACTTCCAGCTATACCTAACATTGTTATGTAGGATCAGTCGACCTACTTACAGCTATACCTAACATTGTTATGTAGGATCAGTCGACCAACTTCCAGCTATACCTAACATTGTTATGTAGGATCAGTCGACCAACTTCCAGCTATACCAAACATTGTTATGTAGGATCAGTCGACCAACTTACAGCTATACCTAACATTGTTATGTAGGATCAGTCGACCAACTTCCAGCTATACCTAACATTGTTATGTAGAATCAGTCGACCTACTTACAGCTATACCTAACATTGTTATGTAGGATTAGTCGACCAACTTCCAGCTATACCTAACATTGTTATGTAGAATCAGTCGACCTACTTACAGCTATACCTAACATTGTTATGTAGGATCAGTCGACCAACTTCCAGCTATACCTAACATTGTTATGTAGGATCAGTCGACCAACTTCCAGCTATACCAAACATTGTTATGTAGGATCAGTCGACCAACTTACAGCTCTACCTAACATTGTTATGTAGGATCAACCGATCAACTTACAGCTTTACCACTCATTGTTATGTAGGATTAGCCGACCAACCCTCAGCTGTACCTAACATTGTTATGTAATATCAGCCGACTAACTTACAGCTATAACTAACATTGTTATGTAGGATCAGCCGACAAACTTACAGCTATACCTAACATTCTTATGTGGGATCAGCCGTCTAACATCCAGCTATACCTAACATTGTTGTGTAGGATCAGCCGACCAACATCCAGCTATATCTAACATTGTTATGTAGATAAGCATCTTGCAGTGTGTTCAAGGAACTTAGTTCCGAACAAAAAGTGTTTGTGTTCTATCTTTTTATGAGCTGTTAGTAATTAAACGAGGCTTAACACTTTGACACAGTTTTCAGCATTTTTATAGAATTATCTCCCTTAAGAAGAAGTGGCTCAGACTCCAAGAACTTTGTTGTTGTTGTTGTTTAATTTAAAGTTAACTATACAAAGGAGGAAGTTAGGTTGTTCCCAGTACAAGGATCGAACCCTTGATTTGATGTTTACATGTCCTTAAGTTTGCAGTTGAGTTTCCAGGAATCGTGGAATAAACCGAACGTCAAATATGAACGTAGATAAACTTGAGCGGTAGGCAAACTTCTTATCATATTGAAGGAAATTCAAGCAGTTCACTTGAAGTTCAACGTCAGTGTTACTTAAGGATGGTCTCGCATGGCCTGATCATTAATGTCTTTGACTCTTCACCTGTTGATTGTGGGTTCGAATTACATCATTTAGCATGTTTAACTCTGCGGTGGAGGCATTATAATAAATCCCACTAATCCTCAGTAAAATAGTATCCCAAGAGTTGGCGGTGGATGGTGATGACTCGCTGCCTTTCACCTACTCTATCACTGCCAAATTAGGATACAGCTAACGCAACTCCCGAGCAGTTTTGCGCGAAATTGAACAAAACCAATCAAATAAAAGTAATTTAACGAAAACACCAAGTGTTAATCGTATTTCGAAGAAGTAACATGGATGTGCGAACACAGTGGCGAACCATTTGTCAGTGCAACTCCGCCATGGTTACCCTAATGATTTCGATTTTCCATAGACTTTTCCCAGGAAGAATATTCGTATGGCAAAGTCGCAGAAAGAAATATAGATGTGGAATTATTACTACCATGGTTAAAGTTCGGGTTTTAACCGCAAAGGGACCCAAACCCCCTCTTAAAAAGTGACTGTTAACAAATTGCACGTGTTCCAATGAACCAAATAATTCTAAAAACTCTTATTATTACAAAGTACAACAACAAAAACACACACACAACTTCGGACGTTTCTACACATACACACTGATGTAAAACAATCGGCAAACTGCCCTTAAACTGTAATACGGTGCTTCCCAAACTCTTTTAACTCGCGTCACATTTTTGATGTCCCAGACTTTTTGCGGTATGCGTAAATAAGTCCGTATATTGCAGACCAGGTGGCATAATAGGACAGTTATAAGTTATATTGTGTACCAAGAATAACGTAAATTTGAAAATTAGTATATATATATATATATATTAACTGGATAATAAGTTAACATTACCAAATTAATAACTGTAAAAAATCCGTGTCACCCCTCTGACTCTTCCCTGACACACAGTTTGGGAAGCATTGGTAAAACGTATTGCAATACCTGACGCATTCAAGGTTCTACGACACGAAACATGTGACAATAAATGATTTGCAACATGTAACACGAAATAAAAAAAAAAAAGTTGCCATGGTGCTTTGGATGATACAAGTTTCATTTATTGAGGAATTTATATTTTACGGGTGTAGAGGGCCCGGCATGACCTGGTGGTTAAGGCACTCGACTCGTAATCCGAGGATCGCGGGTTCGAATCCCCGTTACACCAAACATGCTCACCATTTCAGCCGTTAGGGCGTTATAATTTTACGGTTAATCCCACTATTTGTTGGTAAAAGAGTGGCCCAAGAATTGGTGGTGAGTGGTGATGACTAGCTGCCTTCCCTCTAGTCTCACACTGCTAAATTAGGGACGGCTAGTTCAGATAGCCCTCGTGTCGCTTTGCGCGAAAATCGAAACAATCAAAACGAGTGTAGAACATAGTAAATTTATACTCTGTATCTCAGAAAGGCTGTTATGGGAATTAATACTTTTATTGATAAAGAGAGAACAGACCCCCGCTCGTACAGCGGTATGTCTCCGAATTTACAATACTAAAATCAGGGGTTCGATTCCCCTCGGTGGGGTCAGCAGATAGCCCGATGTGGCTTTGCTATAAGAAAAAACACACACACACACACACAGAAGAGAACAACGTTCATATCTTCCTAAGTCATCTTCATTCTTGACCTGAGATACATTTTTATTTCAAGTGGGTTTCTCGTCATCAAGAAATCTGTACTCCATTTACTAGGAGGAACAAGTACGCTTGTTATAACCAAGGCACTATAGGGTCATGTCCACCTGGTGGTCATTCACCAAGTTGCACGTGTAAGCCCACAGCAACTCCTATGAACCATGGACAACAAAACTGATCATTAAGTGACATCATCTACATTGACCACTCGTGTGTATTTAGTCGGGCAGAGTATGGTTTTGAAACCCAATATTTAGTATAATGAAGAATATGTGGAATATTTTCAAACTTAAGATTTATACTCTTTGTATAATACTCAATACTCTTTGTACAATGAAAAGTTCTGCGCCCAATAGCATACGTACAAAAGATGCCCACACATGTATAAATATAAATGTAACCCTTACGGCAACTGTTGCTTATTAGGTCTTCTGCCCCAATCCCACACATATACACACGCAGATGAGAGAGCAAACTTACACTACTGGTTATGACAAGCAATAACATGTAGTCATGCTACATGACTAACTAACTAACTCTTATCAACCTCAGATCTTTCCAATGTGGAAATGTTACGTACATGTATGTGAAAATAGTTTTAACTGGAATGTAAGACCAGAAGCATTGCTTGCGATTGTTAGCCCCAGGTCTTCCTCATCACCTCAAATATTACAGTGTGTGAACAAACTTGAAACAGGTTTAAACTGGAACAAAAATTCCATATGTGATGAAAGGTAAGTTTTCGGTCTTTGATTCGATGGATTCCCACGTTTTATTTAACAACTGTAATTAAAACACTCCAGAAAATTTACAATAAACGTTTCCCCAGTTTGCTGTGACTATTGTTCTTAATTAAAACACTCCAAAAAATTTACAATAAACGTTTCCTCAGTTTGCTCTGACTATTGTTCTTAATTAAAACAAAACCAAAACCTTGATTTATATTTGGATTTTCCATCTCACGTCTTAAAGCAAAACACAAGAGCGCTTGGTTTGCCCTTTCTTCTGTGGCGGTTGTATTATAGTTCACTGTTTATACAGTTAACACTTATAAATACATTTAATGTTCAATTTATTTGTTAAATAATTTTGAAAGCAAAAATAGTGAGTTAAACTAGGCTAGAAAACAAAGAAAAATATTTTTAAAAGTTTATTAAGTGACCACCCAGTAGGCCCGGGTTCTCTTGCCTTCGACATATAGTTGTGTAAAATTTAAAATATACAAAAATATTCAGGTTTCTTTTTATTTTACTTCCTACAAGAAAGCCTTACAAAACAAACGCCTTTATCATCTGTTCAGGCAGATTAAAATGTCATTAGCACAAAAATACCCTTTGTGTCAGAATGTGCTTACTATTTAAGTAATGGAATTTTTGACCAACTTTCAAGTCCTGGTTAACGTGCACTTCATAAAAAATATCTCTTATTGCCTTATTCCATTTTGTTTCTTCACTGTTTGATGGATTTTGCAGTCTTGAAGTTTTACAAGTGGTTATGTTGTTTGCGTTTAGATGTGTCTCCGCTGAAACGTGGATTTAAACGTATTTGATGTTTCAACTCGTTTATCATACTTTGTTTTCTAAAGGTAAAAGTTGATCCCCGAAAAATACATCAGGCTAAGAGACCTGGAAGAAACCAGATATAAAAATATGTCTTTATCATTTGAAAGTAGACCCTTTAAAATTGAAAGTGACATTAATTGAAGACATGACGACTGAAAGAAAAACGTCTGTGAGTTCATTTTAGGCTTTCGTCTTGCAACAGAAGAACTTATGAGAATGTAGGTGGTTCTGATGGTCTTAGCCCTAAAATCATATTACCGAGAAAAGAAAAGTAAAGAAAATATAAAATAAATTCGTGTTGTAAGTAGAATCTATTGTAGTGTTTTGAAACGTTTTTAATTAAGTATAGAAACGGGACACAGTGTTGTTCATTTTTATCACACACGCCTTGATTAGCCCGTTATGGGTTTCTGATGAAAGACTGAAACAGATATCACCTCAAATAGTTTTTTGATACCACAAAATACTACCCAAAATTCCGTTCTTTCAAAATCAGAACTAACCAGTTAAAATTGAAATATGGCAGCCAAATGTCTGTCGCTCTGTACTAAAACTCATCAAAGGGATTGGAACAATATGGCGGCTAAACGTCTGTCGCTCTGTACTAAAACTCATCAAAGGGATTGGAACAATATGGCGGCTAAATGTCTGTCGCTCTGTACTAAAACTCATCAAAGGGATTGAAACAATATGGCGGCTAAACGTCTGTTGCTCTGTACTAAAACTCATCAAAGGGATTGGAACAATATGGCGGCTAAATGTCTGTCGCTCTGTACTAAAACTCATCAAAGGGATTGGAACAATATGGCGGCTAAATGTCTGTCGCTCTGTACTAAAACTCATCAAAGGGATTGAAACAATATGGCGGCTAAATGTCTGTCGCTCTGTACTAAAACTCATCAAAGGGATTGGAACAATATGGCGGCTAAATGTCTGTCGCTCTGTACTAAAACTCATCAAAGGGATTGGAACAGTTTGGCGGCTAAATGTCTGTCGCTCTGTACTAAAACTCATCAAAGGGATTGGAACAATATGGCAGCCAAATGTCTGCCGCTCTGTACTAAAACTCATCAAAGGGATTGGAACAATATGGCGGCTAGCCGCTCTGTACTAAAACTCATCAGAGGGATTGGAACAATATGGCGGCTAAACGTTTATCGGTCAATGTAATGTAGAACAATACTGCCATATTTTTATTTTACTTCTGTTTGTCTGTTTGTTTTGGAAATTCGCGCAAAGCTACATGAGGGCTATCTGCGCTAGTCGTCCCTAATTTAGCAGTGTAAGACTAGAGGGAAGGCAGCTAGTAATCACCGCCCACCGCCAACTCTTGGACTACTCTTTTACCAGCATTTTACCAGCGGGGACTCGAACCCGCGACCCTCAGATTACGAGTCGAATGCCTTAACCCACCTGGCTATGGTGAGGCCTGACAATACTATTTAGCGATTAACTGTGACAGTATTGTCACGTGCTATACAAACACCTAAAATATTTTAGGGCATTAGTGGCAAGTAAAAATGAACTTGAAGGAAAGTTGGTATACATTTAGACTATGATTCAACTCAGAAGTAATTAGTTTTTGGAGAGTCAAGGTCACGAAGACCAAAACCAAAAATCTTTATCTGTTAACGCAGAGCCGATTTTTTACACTATTTCTACTTTATATCTCATTCAAAAATCATCGAATTTTGATGAAACATGGGGGGACCTATGTAGAATACATCTTCCCATTTGATCTGCCAAAAATGGCCACAACAAAGGAACACGTTTTCTGTTTTCTTATGTTTTCAGAGCCGACTCTGCGTGCTAGAGATATACTTTCCACTGAGGGTCTCTCCAGTTAGCAAGTGTTATTTTAAATATCACCATAGTGACAATTGTTGAAGCTTGAAGTTCCAGGAGCCAGAATCATGTTAAAATGTCGTGAAAGTTCGATGATTTCTGATACTTCTATCTGAAATAACAAATGATTTTCTTTTTTCTGAAATGTTTAAAATGATGTTTATGTGGAACACGCAACGTTCACTCTTTATGTTCGATTCCTGTTCTATAAACTTTCAGTTATTCTAAAAGAAAGTGCTAATTTGTGTGCGTTTTAAAATCTTCATAAATGTTACAAGAAGGGCTATCTGCACATAGCCGTTCATATCTGTAAATTTTAGGCTAGAGGGAAGGCAACCAGTGAACAGCTCTCCCTGCCACACTTGGACTACTTTTATAAACAAATAGTAGGATTATAACGTTACTATTGTTGCGCGTACCCTTGTGGTACAACGATAAGTCTACGGGTTTACAACACTAAAATCGGGAGTTCGGTACTCCTCGGTGGACTCAGTAGAGACCCTGATGTGACTTTGCTGTATAATAATAAACTAGTAGCACACGGTTAGCGCGAAAGTGCGGAGAGCGTTTCTGTAGCAACGGGACTCGAATAGGGAACCCAGAAATTCTTCTACGAACAGTTTTAACTTACGAAGCCACTCTCTGATCATAACATCAATAAAGTATTAATTGTGAATTTTACAAAACGATCAAGGTCTATATCGAGTCTTGAGAACTTCGCCAACGATACCATATTATTTTCTGTTCTTCTTATGGTGTGATTGTAAGAGAAACGTTAAGAACCTGAGAAGAAATATTCGCCGAAACAATCACTAAACTTTAATTACAATGAAGCTTTTATTTCAAGCGCTGATAACTTTACGATCCAGATTTTCGTAGTCTTCTGATAAGTTCGACCAGTCTTTTCCAGTTGGATGAACAAAAATAGAGCAATATTATTCACAAAGCCTAATTGCTCGTGAAGATTATAGGATATGAACTGCCAGGTTGCGCTCAGTCAAGGTTTTGCGTAAAACCTATACCTCTGCGTATTCTCACGCAACGTTTTTCATTCAAATACTAAGGCAGGTACTAGATGGAACCCAACAATAGGAAGAGACATTCTATACTTAACGAAGCATCGCTTTGGGGGTCGGTCCCCCCTCTTCCACAACGAGTATCTTATGGGCTACTGAAGACCTGACTCTGTTTCAAATCATTACGGTTTTTCCCAAAAACGTAATTTTTGTTCCCTTTCGGTAACAATTCTTGGTTTTAGCCTAAAGCCATGCCGATAAACGTAATCAAGCATAAGAGATCATCTCTGGCTTCAACAGCGCCATTCAGCCGCATGGTTGCCATCTCATGTTAATGTCTGGGAATTAAAAGCCCGTTCAAGAACTTACCGGCTCTTAACAACGGTAACGAGGCTGTTGATAAGGTGTCTGCAAGGATGAATGGATTATGTTACGCCGAACCAGCCGAAAACAGTTTTTTTTTTCGTATTATCTTTCAGTGTAGGCCTTTGAAGTGCCTTTAAGCTGTCCAGTGAGATCAGATTTTGATAAGATATCTTGATAGACCTTAATTGTCGTATAGTAAAAATATGATCGTAAAAGTGTCTTCTGAGTCCTAGCAACCATGCATATATATATATATAAGATAGGGTACATGTTATAGACGTTTTTCACTACTTGACCTCAAAACTACAAAGTATTAATAATATTATCTAGTGAAATGAAAAAAACAAAACAAAAACGTATGTATAAGCTAGGTAAGTATCTAAACTCTATATTTCTCTGAGGTTCAACTATAAACTAATATAACGCTAAAATTTCTGGTTCGATTCTTGAGACAGGCACAACAGAAAGAGGTCACTGTATAGCTTTGCGTCTCAACAAACCAGATTCGTACTGTATCTAACAGCCTCGTTACCGCAAAAAACATTCCGACTTCTGAAGCTGTAAGTATGCTAAAAGGTCAAAGGTCAACTCTTACTATTCGGTCAGAGAATAGTAGCTCAAGAGTTGGCGGTGGGTAATTTTAACTAATAGCCTTATTTCTAGTCTATCAGTTCACAAATATCCGAAAACCAATGAGACGAGACACTTCTCTGCACGTGAGCTAGCACAAAGACACATTCAACTATTTGTACAGTAGTGGAATATTTCGTTGTTACGATGTTTACTTTCTGGTTTTTATCTTTGAACAAAAATACTCTCTCATGCTTTGTGTGCGTGTAACACGTATTTTACTATTAAATATATACACAACGTGGTTTAATATTATATATATATATTCTTAAGGGTTTTTTTTTTTGTTTCTTTGTTTATGTTCAGCAAAGAGAGACACAGCGGGCTACCTGTGTTCTTCTCACCACGTGAATCGAAACCCATTTCCGTATCAAAATGATAGAAGTCATCCATTTTTATATGCATATTTAAGAAACAAACTGTTCACGTACAAATTAGTACTTAGATCAATACCTCTTAACGACATATGTTCACGGAATCTATTAAAATTCATTCTTCTGATCCCGCGTTCTCAATGAAACTGTTTTTTTTTCTTTAGTTGTTCAGCTAAGTAAATAACGCATATTGACAATAATACGTTATTTGTGCAGCTAGAAAATCTTCAGGAAATGTTTCACCTCTAAGCCTAACAACACTGACTGATGAGCTCACGTACGCCATTATGCAAAATCCACGATCTTTGAAACTTGTAAGGTCAATGTGAACCTTTCTGCACTGACGATTTTCAGAACTTTTCCTAGCCCTAAAGCATCCTAGTGGCACAGCGGTATGTCTACTGACTGACAACACTAGAATCCGGATTTCGATACCCGTGGTAGGCAGAGCACATATAGCCCATCGAGTAACTTTGTGTTTCATTACGTACAACGATTTTCTAACCTTAGTTTTGTTTTTTTACCTTCCGATAGTATTTTTTGTCCTTGATGTTTTGTCAGAAGGTGTGGTATCGAGATGACCTGTTGAATGACCAAGCACGTGACCAAGTACTACCATCATTACCTATAATTCTACCTCATTTAAATCCATGGAATGAACACCTTTTTTGGCATATTGTACACGTCATGACTGTCTTTACCATACAGTTATTATATATACATGATTTCTTTGCTCAACAGATAACTTATGTAACACACATTACCCTGGCATTTTCTACATTCTGCAAATGGGATTCTCAAACCACGGATCCCGTGTCAGTGGTACACAAAAAATTAATATAAAAAAAATAAAATTTTATAAGCTCTATCTGAGTTTCCACGTGCATGCACACATTGCTATCTTCACTTATAGACTCATCATGTACCTACGTACACTCACCAGTATTTTCTTCCCTTATAATTGACAAGAAAATTGCCATTTACTCTTCAGCGTTAATTGGTAAGTGTTAAAAATATGAACTTTTGTTACTTGGTTTTCTGCCCTTTAAGTGCCCGGCATGGCCAGGTGGGTTAAGGCGTTTGACTCGTAATACGATGGTCTCGGTTTCGAATGCCGGTCGCACCAAACATGCTCGTCCTTTTAGCCGTGGGGACGTTATTAAGTGACGGTCAATCCCACTATTCGTTGATAAAAGTGTAGCCCAAGAGTTGGCGGTGGGGGTGATGACCAGCTGCCTTCTCTAGTCTTACACTATTAAATTAGGGACGGCTAGTGCAGATAGCCCTCGAGTAGCTTTGCGCGAAATTCAAAAAACACAAACAAACTGCTCTTTTAAAATTAGGTCTAGATTTGTAATTTTAAAGAATTTAACAAAAGGTGGTACGCGAGCCTAAAACATCTGAAAATCGAACCACTAGTTTACAAAACTAATGTTTTAACACTGTAATTATAATAATATATTCACTGACTTCCTTCCACGTCAGACTTGACGTGACGTGGGTAAAAGGTGTTAAGTTAGGTTGGGAGTGACATATATTAATCATTTCACGTACAATTCAGGAACACGTGTATTTTATATTGATACCAGTTGACGTACACTTTCAACACGTGGGGAAGACATAGGAGCTCCCGGGGGTGCCATTGGGTGGGGGTGGGGTGAGGAGATCAAGATCAGGTCCAAACGTCCACCCTACTTACTGGTAGGCCTTAAGTGTGTATGACAGAATTGATTCAGTGGTTCGCTAGTTATAAACTGACACATGTACACAAATAGTTTTGTCTAATAACAAATAAATGGGCACAAAGCAACTGATAGGGCTGTCTGTTTTCTACCCACCACGGGTATCCAAACCCGGATTCTGTCACCGTGAGTTCGCAGACATGCCGCTGTGTCACTGGGGCGCTTTAAATCTTTTACTGTGATTCATGGGTAATTTTCAAATCGGTCGTGTTTTTAAACATTTTAACTAACTGCTGTTTCACTAACGTGCAGGTGATGAATTCATGAAGCTGTGTGCAGAACTTGTTATGAGGAACTCGCTTCTTTTATTGTGTTATCCTTGTTCGTGGACCAGAGTTTTTACTTCTGAGTAAACTCGTCTCTCCAATTATTCTTCATAATACCCAGTTAAACAAACACTTCCACACATGTTACGGGGAAAACCGAGAACACAGTATTCAGACATGTGCAACAAGGGTTACATCCGTGTGCCACAAGGTGGCGCGTACCTCACTTTTCCTGGTATTCAGTGTTGATTCTGTTCGCATGGGGCCTCAGCTTAAACTTATCTCTAAATCCCTCAGAGGTCGTTGCTTGTTTTTTTTTTACAAGCATCACAAAATTATTTCTCGAGGGAGAACTTATTCACTTATAAAGCAATCTCAGAGAGCATTCTGGTTTGATATCTCTGTCTGTCTATCTTTCTATTAACTACGCTGACTTTGAACGCATACTGGATTTAATTCAATATCTCTAACTTCCTTTCACCATCTATCTATTCATCTACCAGCACCATATATGTGATTCTGTATCACTGCGTGCGGTTGATGTGTCTTTCTTTCTATCCTCGAACAATTTATATCAGTCTATAAATCTGTCACAAGGTACCAATACAAAAACGGAAGCATCGAGATTCCTACAGCTTAGGTTTTATTAGTCATTCACGTTTATATATATATATACATATATTCACATATTTTTAAAGAAATTTAGACAGTGGCTTATCGATAAGTCAGAAGGATTATAGCTCTGAACAATCAGGTGACTTTGTGTTAAACAACAAACAAATGTATGTAGGAATTGTACTGTTTTCGGATAATTTTCCAAGTCTTTGAAAATACAATCTTTAAACATTCCTAGTTGCCTAGTGACCACCACGTGTTCTATAGAAGGAATGTTTATCAGTGTAATTCACATTGTATTCGTGCCTCGTATGTACGCTTCCGTAAGCCAACAAACTTACTTTAGCAAATTATTTTCACGCATGCTTAAACGCCCTTGTTTTATCATCTTAATTACATCACTTATGATCACGAATAGCTGAAGGAAACAAGAAACAAACACCTGTTGTAGTACAACGAGGCCCTTTTTCCCATCTTAAGTGCTTTCGAAAATTGTATTTCTAAACTCGACTAAGTATGCGAACCCGTTCCTCGCTTCCTGAATTATCAACATTGTACCCCATTTTCTGCCTAATTGTCGCTGAGAAAACTAAAGTCCATGCAACTCTTTCCTTAAGAAGAACTGGGTCTTGTTGTAAATGCATGTTTTGGGGGCAATTTGGAGTAAAGACCTGTGTCAAAAAGTTAATTTGTTTCGCTTGACGGCCACCTGGCCCTCGTTATGCAAACTCATCACCATTCTGTTGCTTCACGAGCGAGCGCCTGCTGGTTTAAACGATCTTTACGCTACGCCACCTGGTGTTTGCAGTAGCAGAACCGAAGGCTGAGTTATCTTGTCGAGTGGTACGAAAAAAACAAACCCTACCAGTCTTATGGTTCTAAAATATTTTGCAAGTCATTTCAAAAATGGCAAACTTTAAATATAAGAATTAGAAGGAAGCCTACGAGTCTTATGGTTTTAAAATATTTTGCAAGTCATTAAAAAAATAGCAAACTTTTTAATATGAGAATTAGAAGGAAGCCTAAAGTCTTATGGTTTTAAAACATTTTGCAAGTCGTTTAAAAGTGAAAAACAATTAGTGTGAGAATCAATTAATACTGAAATACGGCACATAAATAAAACACTAGAATGAATTGTTTGTTTTGGAATTTCGCACAAAACTACACGAGGGCTATCTGTACTAGCCGTCCCTAATTTAGTAGTGTAAGACTAGAGAGGAAGGCAGCTAGTCATTACCACTCATCGCCAACTCTTGGGCTACTCTTTTATCAACGAAAAGTGGGATTGACCGTCACATTATAACGCCCCCACGGCTGGGAGGGCGAGCATGTTTAGCCCGACGCGGGCGCGAACCTGGGAGCCTCGGATTACGAGTCGCGCGCCTTACGCGTTTGGCCATGCCGGGCCACACTAGAATGAAAGCCTCGAATGAGAAAGCAAATAAGATGCTCAATCACTCCCAAGTTCTTAGAAATGCCCTACATTTACACATTCGGTTTAGCCCTGAATATTATAGAATAATTTACATACAGTTGGTAACAAACATGTTAAAAGGCACGTAGTGTTTGCAACATTTCTGATGTGTGGTATAACGTTAAAGTGATGTTAAAGAGGATTTTGGGAAATTAAAATAGTGTTTTGTTGTTCAGTTTTTAACAAGTACACATGTTTGTTAAATAACCTAAGTTGTTGATTGAAAACGTTCAACTTTTACCAGAGTTTACGTTTTCGAGCAGCAAACTATTAGCTGCTATTTAAATCATTTTACAAGGATGTTACTGCCATCTAGTGGTTAGAATCAATATTATACAACTGTTGATTGATAAATCACCTATTCTCCACCCACCTGACATCATCGTCAGGCATTATTTATTGTCTTGGTGAGTAATCCTCTATTTTACTGGAATAACTGCTAAGCCTAAACCATAAAATGCTGTAGTAATATTGTTTTAAACACCCTGTAGGCAAGTTTAAAGAATATAACGTCAGAATGACTGTCGGTGAAAGATTACAGTGAATTTAATTTTGAAAAAGGAAAAAACCGAAAAAAACTTAATTTTTACAAACACGTTTTGTTTGTTTTTAAAATCTCCCAACCGTCTAGATGTTGCAGGTTTTACATTGGTTTCCTTGTCTTACTTTAAAAACAGAAGTGGCATAATAAACTTAGGCTGAAATATCGAGTTTACCTTGCTTGAATAACTTTGTATTTTTCAACAAGAATTTATCAGTTAGCCATATAAATAATGTATTTATCAGCTATTACAAATATGTTACTTTAAGTTAGAAACTGTAAATTATAGTAACTAATGCTGAATAGAGGTGTAGAGTTGGCAGCGGTTGGTGATAACTAGCTGCCTTCCCTCTAGTCTTGCACTGCTAACTTAGGGACGGCTAGCCCGGATAGCCCTCGTGTAGCTTTCTGCTAAATTCAGAACAAAACAAATCCACCACAGGGACAGCGGTATGTCTACGAATTTACAACGCTAACCATCAGAGGCTCGAATCCCTTCAGTGGACACAGCAGGTAGCCCGATGTGGCTTTGCTATAAGAAAAACACAAACACACACAAACATATTTTTCGTATCTGTATAAGGAAATAGCTGCATATATTGTGGCGTTCAGTAAATATTTAGTGTTTGTTGTTTGTTTTTTTGAATTTCGCACAAAGCTACTCGAGGGCTATCTGTGCTAGCCGTCCCTAATTTAGCAGTGTAACACTAGAGGGAAGGCAGCTAGTCATCACCACCCACCGCCAACTCTTGGGCTACTCTTTTACCAACGAATAGTGGGATTGACCGTCACATTATAACGCCCCCACGGCGGGGAGGGCGAGCATGTTTGGCGCGACGCGGATGCGAACCCGCGACCCTCAGATTAAGAGTCGCACGCCTTAACGCGCTTGGCCATGCCGGGCCTTGAATAAAGAGACAATGTTACATGTGATTTTAGAAATCTACTTATTAAATGCTATATCACCCGCTTCACATGTTTCTATTATGAGATTATTCTGCTTTCTTGTTCTTTCACAAACATGTAGTTTATATATATTAAAATGTCACTGCTTCATAATAACCAAGGCCCGGCATGGCCAGGTGGGTTAAGGTGTTCGACTCGTAATCCTAGGGTCGCAGGTTCGAATCCCCGCCGCGCCAAATATGCTCGCCCTTTCAGCCGTGGGGTCGTTAAAATTGTGACGGGTCAATCCCACTATTCGTTGGTAAAACAGTAGACGAGAGTTGGCGGTGGGTGGTGATGGCTAGCTGCCTTCCCTCTAGTTTTACTTACACTTAAATTAGGGACGGCTAGCGCAGATAGCCCTTGTGTAGCTTTGTGCGAGATTCAAAAACAAACAAACAATCGCAAGAACCTTCAACCGCCACCTATAGTCACTCTTCAATAAACTCACCATATAAAAAATATTTTTGAAAACAAAAAATAAATATTTTAGCCTACTTGTTTGATAACAATGGGGAATAAACAGGATATAAATTTTGGTAGCATTAGTCCAATTTAAAGTATCAATTTTGCTTTTGATCGTTTCGGTTTTTCTTTCGCTCGGTGTAATAAAATTAGCTTTTATTTATTTTTTAACCAAACTCCCTCTGCCGACATTTATCTTAACTATGAACACTGATTAATTTAATAATTATAATTTGAGATTCACTGTCTCTAGTAACACTACTTTTCCTTTACAATGGTTTCATTTATTAAGAAATAAAAAGCTTTATTAAAACTAAAAACTATGAGATTACTAAAAATATCTGGAAATTACACTTAGTTTTAAATTATTGTATCAAAATGCACATTTTATGAAATCACTCTTTGAAGAGAGATATTACATAATTAACAGTACATAGTAAAATAACTATCCATTTTATTTTTTTATAAATAACAGCTTCATTAGTAATAAAACTAAATACTCTCAGATAACATGATTATTAAATAATTAACGTTATATCGTTTGTTTGTTTAATTTCGCGCAAAACTACACGAGGGCTATCTGCGCTAGGCGTCCCTAATTTATCAGTGTAAGACTAGAGGGAAAGTGGCTAGTCATTACTACCCACCGCCAACTATTGGACTACTCTTTCACCAACGAATAGTGGGATTGAGTGTCACATTATAACGCCCCCGCGGCTAAAAGGGCAAGCAAGCAGGTTTGGTGTGACGGGGATTCGAACCCTCGATAGTCGGAGAAGGAATCGAATGCCCTAACCACCTGGCCACGCTACACCATTAAAATAATCGTCCATTTTTTGTTTTATGAATATACGTTTTATTTATAATAAAACTAAGTACACAAAATTGACAGAAATAACTTTGCTCATAGGCCTAAATCACTTTTATGTTGAAGTTAAAGTTTTATTTTTAAGTAAAGATTAAAAAGTTATTGCATTCAAGTGTCACTCGGTGTCCTCAGATGGAAAAGTATCAGATTTTTATAAGTTATTTAACTTACTACACACACAAGTACTGTGTAAAGCCAAATATTATAACGGTACTCACCTAGTATCTTCAGAACATCCATCCAGGGTACTAAATTAGAATTGTATCTGTTGATGCAAGTTTAAATATGTAATTTCTTTTCTAATCAAAAGTCCAGTTCATTAGTTCATCAGCATAATTCTTGACAAATTTGAATATACAAGTTTGTAATTCATTTTTACCAGAGAAGGGTGAGAAACTACACCCTGAAACAGGGTGTATTTACATCTTTTTATATACTTTTTTTGGCTTTGAATTTAAATACACCAATACTTAGTTAAATGAGACAATAATTACGTTCAGAGGAAACATTAATATAGTCCTTGAAACAAATTCTGCTTCCTTTACGGTTTCCCTTAGCTAGACGGCCCGGCATGGCCAGGTGGATAAGGCACTCGACTCGTAATCTGAGAATCACGGGTTAGAATTCCCGTCACATCAAACATGCTCGCCTTTTCAGTCATAGGGAGATATAATGTGACGGTCAATCCCACTAGTCGTTGGTAATAGAGTAACACAAGAGTTGGCGGTGGGTGGTGATGACTAGCTGTCTTCCCTCTAGTCTTGCATTGGTAAATTAGAGACGAATAGCGCGGATAGTCCTCGTGTAGCTTTGCGCGAAATTCAAAAACAAACACTCTTTGAATATTTTCTCTAATTGCCAAATTTATACTTTACTTCGTTGTTATATTCTCAACGTTACAACAATGCCCTAATGTCTTTATTTTATCACGTGAAATTTAATTCAATTTAAGTTGAATTATTATATTAAAGACCGACACATATATATTGTAGACGTACCAAATAGTTGTTTACTAACTTTTGTTTAGAACACAGCACACTAACAAAGATAAGCCTAATACGTTAAATTATAATACTGTTATATGGTGATTCTTAAGCCAAATGCTTTGTAACAATTTGTGCACGTAACGCATTGAACGTTTCATCACAAGACGAGCAACAGTTATATCAATGAACAAAATACGCTTGTCATATAATACATTCATGAATTGAAGAAGGCATTTTTCCAATGCAATAAAATATTAAAACGTAACTTTTATCTTTCATTATGAAACAAGACTTTAATAATGCCTTTAAAAGAGTGTGTGTTTTCTTATACAAAAGCCACATCGGGCTATCTGCTGAGCCCACCAAGAGGAATCGAACCCCTGATTTTTAGCGTTGTAAATCCGGAGACATACCGCTGTATTAGCGTGGGGCTAAGCTTTAAAAGAGACAGGTTTTATTTTACACTATACGTAAATTTAGTGTTATATAAAACAAGGCAAATTAAAGAGCATTATGACAGGCCACGAACAATTAGTGAGTAAAGGGTTATTTCTGAAGCAATTTTCTTTCTCCTCAAACCCATAACACTCGAGCTTTAGAAAGATATGACGTGTCGTTCACGTGACTTTCCCTGACTTCTTAATTCGTTTTTTTTCAATCTATGGAATATTTTAGCAATTTAAACCACATGGAATATATTTACACATGTTTTAAAAGAAACTTCTACGTGTGTAATGACATAACACACAATATAAAACACATAACCATATTCAAACATAACATACAATATAAAACACATAACCATATTCAAACATAACATACAATATAAAACACATAACCATATTCAAACATAACATACAATATAAAACACATAACCATATTCAAACATAACATACAATATAAAACACATAACCATTTTCAAACATAACATACAATATAAAACACATAACCATATTCAAACATAACATACAATATAAAACAAATAACCATTTTCAAACATAACACACAATATAAAACACATAACCATATTCAAACATAACATACAATATAAAACACATAACCATATTCAAACATAACATACAATATAAAACACATAAACCATATTCAAACATAACATACAATATAAAACACATAACCATATTCAAACATAACATACTGATATAAAAACACATAACCATTTTCAAACATAACATACAATATAAAACACATAACCATATTCAAACATAACATACAATATAAAACACATAACCATTTTCAAACATAACACACAATATAAAACACATAACCATTTTCAAACATAACACACAATATAAAACACATAACCATTTTCAAACATAACATACAATATAAAAACACATAACCATTTTCAAACATAACATACAATATAAAAACACATAACCATATTCAAACATAACATACAATATAAAACACATAACCATATTCAAACATAACATACAATATAAAACGCATAACCATTTTCAAACATAACATACAATATAAAAACACATAACCATATTCAAACATAACATACAATATAAAAAACACATAACCATTTTCAAACATAACACACAATATAAAACATATAACCATTTTCAAACATAACATACAATATAAAACACATAACCATTTTCAAACATAACATACAATATAAAACACATAACCATATTCAAACATAACATACAATATAAAACACATAACCATATTCAAATATAACATACAATATAAAACACATAACCATTTTCAAACATAACATACAATATAAAACACATAACCATATTCAAACATAACATACAATATAAAACACATAACCATTTTCAAACATAACACACAATATAAAAACACATAACCATTTTCAAACATAACACACAATATAAAAAACACATAACCGTTTTTCAAACATAACATACAATATAAAACACATAACCATTTTCAAACATAACATACAATATAAAACACATAACCATTTTCAAACATAACATACAATATGAAACACATAACCATTTTCAAACATAACATACAATATGAAACACATAACCATTTTCAAACATAACATACAATATAAAACACATAACCATATACAAACATAACATACAATATAAAACACATAACCATTTTCAAACATAACATACAATATAAAACACATAACCATATTCAAACATAACATACAATATAAAACACATAACCATTTTCAAACATAACACACATAACCATTTTCAAACATAACACACAATATAAAACACATAACCATTTTCAAACATAACATACAATATAAAACACATAACCATTTTCAAATATAACATACAATATAAAAACACATAACCATATTCAAACATAACATACAATATATAAAAACACATAACCATATTCAAATATAACATACAATATAAAACACATAACCATTTTCAAACATAACATACAATATAAAACACATAACCATATTCAAACATAACATACAATATAAAACACATAACCATTTTCAAACATAACACACAATATAAAACACATAACCATTTTCAAACATAACACACAATATAAAACACATAACCATTTTCAAACATAACATACAATATAAAACACATAACCATTTTCAAACATAACACACAATATAAAACACATAACCATTTTCAAACATAACATACAATATAAAACACATAACCATTTTCAAACATAACATACAATATAAAACACATAACCATTTTCAAACATAACATACAATATAAAACACATAACCATTTTCAAACATAACATACAATATAAAACACATAACCATTTTCAAACATAACATACAATATAAAACACATAACCATTTTCAAACATAACATACAATATGAAACACATAACCATTTTCAAACAGAATCGTATTTGTTTCTTTTCAAAAAGAAATGTGTAAAACTCACACTGGTAAATTTACCTTAGAACTTACATTATTAACTCTTAACACAGATTCACACTCGTATGTCTAACACATAGAATTCGCACTGTTAAGTCTAAAATAAAACGTACACCGTTAATTCTTAACCTAGACCTACACTGCTAAGTTTTATACAGAAGTTACGTTGTTGAGTTTAACATAGAACTTGCACTCTTCCTTCTTAACATAGACCTACACTGCTAAGTTTTATACAGAAGTTACATTGTTGAGTTTAACATAGAACTTGCACTCTTACTTCTTAACATTGACTTACACTGCTCAGTTTTATACAGAAGTACATTGTTGAGTTTGACATACAACCTGCACTCTTACTTCTTAACATAGACCTACACTGCTAAGTTTTATACAGAAGTTACGTTGTTGAGTTTAACATAGAACTTGCACTCTTACTTCTTAACGTTGACCTACACTGCTAAGTTTTATACAGAAGTTATATTGTTGAGTTTAACATAGAACTTGCACTCTTACTTGTTAACATAGACCTACACTGCTAAGTTTTATACAGAAGTTACATTGTTGAGTTTGACATACAACTTGCACTCTTACTTCTTAACATAGACCTACACTGCTAAGTTTTATACAGAAGATACGTTGTTGAGTTTAACATAGAACTTGCACTCTTACTTCTTAACATAGACCTACACTGCTAAGTTTTATACAGAAGTTACATTGTTGAGTTTAACATAGAACTTGCACTCTTACTTCTTAACATTGACCTACACTGCTAAGTTTTATACAGAAGTTACATTGTTGAGTTTAACATAGAACTTGTACTCTTACTTCTTAACGTTGACCTACACTGCTACGTTTTATACAGAAGTTACATTGTTGAGTTTAACATAGAACTTGCACTCTTACTTCTTAACATTGACCTACACTGCTAAGTTTTATACAGAAGTTACATTGTTGAGTTTAACATAGAACTTGCACTCTTACTTCTTAACATTGACCTACACTGCTACGTTTTATACAGAAGTTACATTGTTGAGTTTAACATAGAACTTGTACTCTTACTTCTTAACGTTGACCTACACTGCTAAGTTTTATACAGAAGTTACATTGTTGAGTTTAACATAGAACTTGCACTCTTACTTCTTAACATTGACCTACACTGCTAAGTTTTATACAGAAGTTATATTGTTGAGTTTAACATAGATCTTGCACTCTTACTTCTTAACGTTGACCTACACTGCTACGTTTTATACAGAAGTTACATTGTTGAGTTTAACATAGAACTTGCACTCTTACTTCTTAACATAGACCTACACTGCTATGTTTTATACAGAAGTAACATTGTTGAGTTTAACATAGAACTTGCACTCTTACTTCTTAACATAGACCTACACTGCTAAGTTTTATACAGAAGTTACATTGTTGAGTTTAACATAGAACTTGCACTCTTACTTCTTAACATTGACCTACACTGCTAAGTTTTATACAGAAGTTACATTGTTGAGTTTAACATAGAACTTGCACTCTTACTTCTTAACGTTGACCTACACTGCTAAGTTTTATACAGAAGTTATATTGTTGAGTTTAACATAGAACTTGCACTCTTACTTCTTAACGTTGACCTACACTGCTAAGTTTTATACAGAAGTTATATTGTTGAGTTTAACATAGAACTTGTACTCTTACTTATTAACATAGACCTACAATGCTATGTTTTATACAGAAGTAACATTGTTGAGTTTAACATAGAACTTGCACTCTTACTTCTTAACGTTGACCTACACTGCTAAGTTTTATGCAGAAGTTACATTGTTGAGTTTAACATAGAACTTGCACTCTTACTTCTTAACATAGACCTACACTGCTAAGTTTTATACAGAAGTTACATTGTTGAGTTTAACATAGAACTTGCACTCTTACTTATTAACATAGACCTACAATGCTATGTTTTATACAGAAGTAACATTGTTGAGTTTAACATAGAACTTACACTCTTACTTCTTAACGTTGACCTACACTGCTAAGTTTTATACAGAAGTTACATTGTTGAGTTTAACATAGAACTTGCACTCTTACTTCTTAACATAGACCTACACTGCTAAGTTTTATACAGAAGTTACATTGTTGAGTTTAACATAGAACTTGCACTCTTACTTATTAACATTGACCTACACTGCTAAGTTTTATACAGAAGTTACATTGTTGAGTTTAACAAAGAACTTGTACTCTTACTTCTTAACATAGACCTACATTGCTAGGTTTTATACAGAAGTTACATTGTTGAGTTTAACATAGAACTTGCACTCTTACTTCTTAACATTGACCTACACTGCTAAGTTTTATACAGAAGGCACATTGTTTAGTTTAACATAGAACTTGTACTCTTACTTCTTAACATAGACCTACACTGCTAAGTTTTATACAGAAGTTACATTGTTGAGTTTAACATAGAACTTGTACTCTTACTTCTTAACATTGACCTACACTGCTAAGTTTTATTCAGAAGTTACATTGTTGAGTTTAACATAGAACTTGCACTCTTACTTCTTAACATTGACCTACACTGCTAAGTTTTATACAGAAGTTATATTGTTGAGTTTAACATAGATCTTGCACTCTTACTTCTTAACGTTGACCTACACTGCTACGTTTTATACAGAAGTTACATTGTTGAGTTTAACATAGAACTTGCACTCTTACTTCTTAACATAGACCTACACTGCTAATGTTTTATACAGAAGTAACATTGTTGAGTTTAACATAGAACTTGCACTCTTATTTCTTAACATAGACCTACACTGCTAAGTTTTATACAGAAGTTACATTGTTGAGTTTAACATAGAACTTGCACTCTTACTTCTTAACATTGACCTACACTGCTAAGTTTTATACAGAAGTTACATTGTTGAGTTTAACATAGAACTTGCACTCTTACTTCTTAACGTTGACCTACACTGCTAAGTTTTATACAGAAGTTATATTGTTGAGTTTAACATAGAACTTGCACTCTTACTTCTTAACGTTGACCTACACTGCTAAGTTTTATACAGAAGTTATATTGTTGAGTTTAACATAGAACTTGTACTCTTACTTATTAACATAGACCTACAATGCTATGTTTTATACAGAAGTAACATTGTTGAGTTTAACATAGAACTTGCACTCTTACTTCTTAACGTTGACCTACACTGCTAAGTTTTATGCAGAAGTTACATTGTTGAGTTTAACATAGAACTTGCACTCTTACTTCTTAACATAGACCTACACTGCTAAGTTTTATACAGAAGTTACATTGTTGAGTTTAACATAGAACTTGCACTCTTACTTATTAACATAGACCTACAATGCTATGTTTTATACAGAAGTAACATTGTTGAGTTTAACATAGAACTTACACTCTTACTTCTTAACGTTGACCTACACTGCTAAGTTTTATGCAGAAGTTACATTGTTGAGTTTAACATAGAACTTGCACTCTTACTTCTTAACATAGACCTACACTGCTAAGTTTTATACAGAAGTTACATTGTTGAGTTTAACATAGAACTTGCACTCTTACTTATTAACATTGACCTACACTGCTAAGTTTTATACAGAAGTTACATTGTTGAGTTTAACAAAGAACTTGTACTCTTACTTCTTAACATAGACCTACATTGCTAGGTTTTATACAGAAGTTACATTGTTGAGTTTAACATAGAACTTGTACTCTTACTTCTTAACATAGACCTACACTGCTAAGTTTTATACAGAAGGCACATTGTTGAGTTTAACATAGAACTTGTACTCTTACTTCTTAACATTGACCTACACTGCTAAGTTTTATTCAGAAGTTACATTGTTGAGTTTAACATAGAACTTGTACTCTTACTTATTAACATAGACCTACACTGCTAAGTTTTATACAGAAGTTACATTGTTGAGTTTAACATAGAACTTGTACTCTTACTTCTTAACATTGACCTACACTGCTAAGTTTTATACAGAAGTTACATTGTTGAGTTTAACAAAGAACTTGTACTCTTACTTCTTAACATAGACCTACATTGCTAAGTTTTATACAGAAGTTACATTGTTGAGTTTAACATAGAACTTGCACTCTTACTTCTTAACATTGACCTACACTGCTAAGTTTTATACAGAAGGCACATTGTTGAGTTTAACATAGAACTTGTACTCTTACTTCTTAACATTGACCTACACTGCTAAGTTTTATACAGAAGGCACATTGTTGAGTTTAACATAGAACTTGTACTCTTACTTCTTAACATTGACCTACACTGCTAAGTTTTATTCAGAAGTTACATTGTTGAGTTTAACATAGAACTTGTACTCTTACTTCTTAACATTGACCTACACTGCTAAGTTTTATACAGAAGGCACATTGTTGAGTTTAACATAGAACTTGTACTCTTACTTCTTAACATTGACCTACACTGCTAAGTTTTATACAGAAGGCACATTGTTGAGTTTAACATAGAACTTGTACTCTTACTTCTTAACATTGACCTACACTGCTAAGTTTTATTCAGAAGTTACATTGTTGAGTTTAACATAGAACTTGTACTCTTACTTATTAACATAGACCTACACTGCTAAGTTTTATACAGAAGTTACATTGTTGAGTTTAACATAGAACTTGCACTCTTACTTATTAACATTGACCTACACTGCTAAGTTTTATACAGAAGTTACATTGTTGAGTTTAACAAAGAACTTGTACTCTTACTTCTTAACATAGACCTACATTGCTAAGTTTTATACAGAAGTTACATTGTTGAGTTTAACATAGAACTTGCACTCTTACTTCTTAACATTGACCTACACTGCTAAGTTTTATACAGAAGGCACATTGTTGAGTTTAACATAGAACTTGTACTCTTACTTCTTAACATAGACCTACACTGCTAAGTTTTATACAGAAGGCACATTGTTGAGTTTAACATAGAACTTGTACTCTTACTTCTTAACATTGACCTACACTGCTAAGTTTTATACAGAAGTTACATTGTTGAGTTTAACAAAGAACTTGTACTCTTACTTCTTAACATAGACCTACATTGCTATGTTTTATACAGAAGGCACATTGTTGAGTTTAACATAGAACTTGTACTCTTACTTCTTAACATAGACCTACACTGCTAAGTTTTATTCAGAAGTTACATTGTTGAGTTTAACATAGAACTTGCACTCTTACTTCTTAACATAGACCTACACTGCTAAGTTTTATACAGAAGTTACATTGTTGAGTTTAACATAGAACTTGCACTCTTACTTCTTAACATTGACCTACACTGCTAAGTTTTATACAGAAGTTACATTGTTGAGTTTAACAAAGAACTTGCACTCTTACTTCTTAACGTTGACCTACATTGCTAAGTTTTATACAGAAGTTACATTGTTGAGTTTAACATAAAACTTGCACTCTTACTTCTTAACATAGACCTACACTGCTAAGTTTTATACAGAAGTTACATTGTTGAGTTTAACATAGAACTTGCACTCTTACTTCTTAACGTTGCCTTACGTTGATACGTCTAACACAGAACTCACACTGGTATTTTTTTTTGTTTTGAGCTTACATTGTTAAATCTAAAATAAAACTTATACTATTAATTGTTAACATAAAGTTCACACTGTTAAGTCTAACACACAACTAACACTGTTAATTCTTAACATAGACTTACGATCATAAGAGTCTCACATATAAATCCAACACTGGAACATCGACTAAGTATCTCTTACCCTAATAAGATGGCTACAAGTCAGTCAACATTGTACACGAATTGAACTCGGATTCCAGGATTTGTTTCATGATCTGAATATACTAACACTATAAAAGTTGCAAAAATAACAACTGGTATCTGTTGTTTTGTATTATAGAAGACGACAAGAATATATATCTAAGTATATAAACGTTCTCTCATTTCCAGCTATACAGAAAATTACTCGAATCATAAATATCTTGAAATCCCTCATAAATCTCGCAAACCCATATTCTTCTAATGATGATTACGTCACTACTTTTCTCTCTGTTAACGGTTTTGAAATTTTTTTATGCGTTTAGAAATACGTTTACTTCACGTAGAGTTATTTTGACACGAGGTATTTTTTTGTACTGGGCCCGGCATGGCCAAGGGAGTTAAGGCGTGCGACTCGTAATCTGAGGGTCGCGGGTTCGCATCCCGGTCGCGCCAAACATGCTAGCCCTTTCAGCCGTGGGGGCGTTATAATGTGACGGTAAATCCCACTATTCGTTGGTTAAAGAGTAGCCCAAGAGTTGGCGGCGGGTGATGACGACTAGCTGCCTTCCCACTTACACTGCTAAATTAGGGACGCATATAACAGATAGCCCTCGAGTAGCTTCGTGCGAAATTCCAAAACAAACAAATTCTTTGTACTGCACAGAGAATTCAGTTTAAACAATACTCTTAAAGATTGTTTACCAACTAGTTCGTATGACTTGACAAAATTGTGAGTCGTATAGTTTGTGTAACACGACCGTGACTTTGAAACTTGGTGAATAATACGAGGATTCATAACAACAACTTGAGAGGATGAATAACTTGTTTCTGATCGAGAGTTTATGAAATATAGTAACGTGCTCGTGACTGTTGAATGCACTTCGCTTTTTACTTACGTCACTCTGCTGTCTTTTAGACACAGCGTTTTCAGCCAATTTTCGTGACGTCATCCATTTACAATCTTGTAATCACACACTCCGGTATTGGTATAAACAAAACTTATAAAGATACGAAAGAAATGATCCAGTATTTCAATAGCCTACCTGCTAACGACTTTTTCGGCCATAATTCCAATAATACATCATGAGGTCTGTCCAGTGTTGGAGATTTAGGCTAGTTCTAAGTACGTATACTGAGATCACAATATAATAAACAATAAAAACGTTATATACACATATTAAACACTTTAACCATAAACGTCAATAAAACTAACAAAAATTGAATTAATTTTAAAATACATAAATAGTCTGTTGATTTTCATGAATAATAAGAAACGGTGATTATGGTCAAATATAACACTTCTTAATGCAACACAACAAGACAAAAATCACAAAAGAGCCTAAACAAAATGTATTTTGTGCTGATTAGGTGAAATTGTATATTTATCGTTAAGGGCTGACTGTTCCCCTTATATTGTGCACAAGCATTACTTAAAGCACGAAGAATATTTTGTGGTATTGGACGGTTTCGAACCCAGAGTCATCAATTTTGAAATTCAGAACTCTTCCACACAGTTAAAACACGCTCTCAGAGAACCCCCAATGCTCTTGGTAGAAATATTCTGGAGTTCTCCCATATTGTATGGAGAGCTTTCGCTAGATAAACCTTCTTTGGTAAACTTCATTTGAAACTATTAAACCTTCGTAAGGTATAATTTTTCGCATATTTATTAGCTCTACCCTCACCTTCAAAATAAAGAGAGAGTACTTTTATGTAGGGTGATTGTACGATTACACTTATAAATACAGGTTACGGTCTTCGCGAATATCAGAGTTCCAGTTATTGATATTGTGGAGACACGACTATCAATATACTAGCTTCTACTAGGCCTTTATTAATTCCTTTCTACGGTCTGGTCTGGTTTAGTTTGTTTTAAGTTTCCAGCAAAGCTAAACGAGTACTATCGGAGATAGCTGTTTCAAATTTAGCAGTAGTTGGCTAGAGGGAAGGCACTTTGTCAACACCGCCCACCACTAACTCTTTGACTACTCGTTTTTTTGACAACGGATAATGAGATTGAACATTACATTATAACGCCCCACAGCTGAAAGAGTGAACGTGTTTGGTTGGACGGGGATCCAAACCCTCTACTCTCAGATTGCGAGCCGAGCGCCTTGACCGCTTGGCTATTTTTTGGTGTGTTTTTTTTTTGTCCAGTAGGGCAAGTTTGTTGCCAAAACTACACATTTCATTAGGGACTTGCCCTTGTCTAGGACAGGCAATAAACCATTTTGAGTTTTTACGTCCATCAGTGGTTAACGTATTATGCCTATTTTTATCCATTACTACACGACATCTGGAGCGCACGTACTTTGTATGTCATTTATGATTGATCGTAAGATATAAAGTATTAGAATATTTTTTTCTTAGATCAATGACTTATGAGGTAAAAACGAAATTTCCGATAAAGTTCAGAATGGAACTACATGTAGATAAAGTACGTGTCGTTCTGTTTTAAAAACCAAGAGTGAAGGTTTCCAGGTGCCAAGTTTGCCTTGAAGTCACTCTGTAAATATTCTGTGATGAAACTGAAGAGCTTTCAAGTTCTCAAGAATGTTCTAACAACAACAAAATCAAGTCACGGCTGTTACAGTTTTGTTTTTCGTACCACTGACACGAGTGTGAAAATCGCGAGATGCCCGCGCGAGGAGCACATGTTCTCCGGTCTCCCTGACGCTTTCCGTAACTCGTGTCCAACAAGAAGATTCTTCTAACGTAGCAGTTATCGAAGGACAGCCAGAGCAATCAGTAACAATCTTGGAACCGAGAGACGAGCATTCAGTACTTCGATTTCAAGACTAAATCCTAGTAAATAACCATTAGTAGACACGAGGTAAATGATGACCTCTCGTCTGTCTCCGGGGGTATGTGCTCAGCAGTGCTTCGTTATGAAAACGTGGCACACCTTTCACACCTCGACATGTCATTCATCGACTCGAGGTGTCAACCTAGTTTGACCCAACCATTTGCTCGAACAATTAACCCTACATTTGAAGACGAGGAACAAAAACGACAAGCCGTCCACTCGATCGTTGTAGTCGGTCCACTTCAACGGTCTATTACTGCAGGGAGAGCAAACACTTCCACCCGACTTGTCAGAGTGCGGTTCCTCGCAGAGAAGTTGGTAAATTACACACTACCTTTAATTACAGACGTCGAGACAATTTCATCGACTTCTCACGTCAGTTTGGTTCTGTTAGACTGCAGGAAAAAAAAAAAAAAAGCGCAAACAGACACACTTAAACCTGCACGTGCACAACACGTTACCGCGTTTATCCCGATTTAGATTTCCACTCTCTTGAGCTCCTAATCAGAGTGAAATGCTCTGTCTCTCTGACGGTGGATGTCAGGCCTAGACTGAACATCTCGAGTGCTAGTGTTGACTTTTGTCCAGTCCTTCTGAAATCAGTGGCCCCTGTATAACTCATTACGAGGAAAACGAATATTTATTTTTTCTCCCTCCCTCCCGTGCTTATCAGCCCCACCCTTTCTTCAACCACCTCAAGAAACAGGAAAGTTCGTCCACAGCACAGCTTGATGACCCCCCAGGATTATAAGAATGAAAACAGGTAGGTTAAATTGTCAGAAATGATGCTTTGTGGTAACAATTCTGTCCCCCACGTTCATCATCTCCTAGTTATTTTATCTAGCTGCTATTGGTGCTACGCTGACCTCTCCCCCCACGCACACATGGAGGTATATCACATTTGAAAAAAAATATAAAAATTAAGTTGTCACACCTGATGTACAGTTAAACATCTACCTAAGCACAAGTGGTTATAAAATGTACAAATGCGAGGTGAAATCAAGCACAGGTTTAGACGTAGTGATTTGGGTTCGAGTCTCTGTATGCCTGCTTATTTGTCACCTAACATGAAAACGATTATCTCTGTCTTTCATTGTCTTTACCTACTTACTATTTACTTACCATCGTCAATCGGGATTTATTTATTATACAGTTATTAACTGCTGTTTATTTTACGAGTAAAATTCGTAAAGAACTCTCAAATAGAATATGTCATAATGTGTACACTTACTTTACAAGGAGTTAGGAATTCCTAGAGGTTTTTAACAATATCAGCACACATCTTTCCGATTAAAAAAACTGGTTGAAAAGACTGACCAAAGTTTTCTGTAATTTACTAGATTCTACTGATGTACATTCTAATAAATCTGTGGTTTAGGTGAACTGCCCCACGCTAGTACAGCGGTATGTCTCCGCATTTACAACGCTAAAATCAGGGGTTCGATTCCCCTCGGTGGGCTGATCAGATAGCCCTTTGTGGCTTTGCTATATGAAAAACACACACATTATTTGAACTCGTTTTGTTTTATCACATATTATGCGTATCGTTTTATACGAAAATTCCACAACATACGTTATAATGTTGTTTTACACGTAAGCCAAGTTATAAACGATTCTGGTATATTGTTTTAATGCATAGAGAAAATGCTCTTACTTTATAACTGTTAAAGGTCAGTACGTTTCGTTCGGTGTAAGTGTAATTATACATTTCCGAGTAACTTATAACAAGATAAAGAACTTCTAGGAGAGTAAGATTACTCCTGGCAACAAGAAGTGAGGTTATTCCTTTAAAGGAGAGTAACATAATTCCATTTAAGAAGAAGTACGTATAGTCCATAAATGGACTATGTGGGGAGTATTGTCACATTTGTTTAAAAAAAAAATGAAGAGTTTTTATGATCTGATCGATTGTTTGAATTTCGTCCAAAGCTACACGAGGGATGCGACCATATTTTCGAACAGAATTTCACGTTTTTTTTTAAACTGATTCGTTTTTTCTCTTTATTCATATAATTCGTCAGTTTGTTTGCCTCTCTGTCCGTCCGTCTATCTGTTTAGCTCACCGTGTTTCCGGCCTTAGGTCACTAAGATAACTATTACTGAGAGACAACAGCGCTGCTGAACAGAATTATCATGTCCACTTCTTTGCAAAGACGGATTATTTCTAATTGTAGTTTTAGAATTCTAGGTTAGTTCTTAAGTTAGATTTGTTATTAATAACATCCTATTTCTGTTCGTCTCCACCTTTGTAGACTTAACATTCTACATCGAGTAATATACAGCAATCACTTGTAGATTTAACATTCTAATTCAAGTAATATAAAACAATCACTTTTGGATTTAACACCCTACATTAAGAAATGTACAACAATCATTTGTACGTATGACATTCTACATTAAGTAATATAGTACAATCATTTTGATATTGATTTAGTATATTGTGCGATTTAGTGTCCTATATGATTTATGGGTATTCTTATCGAAAATAAAGATCCATCTTTTTCTAAGTTGTAAATTTTTCTTATCTTAATTTTAGAAACTCCTAAGCAGTGTTACATACTCAAAGTAAAATGGTATGTGGGGGAGAGGTTATATAACAATTTCAAGCTCTCCTTCCTTATCGTTCGAAAATTCTGTATAAAAGTTAAAATTATAAATTTAGATACAAATACAAGTTCATTCTATATAGAGGGAACCCGCTAGTACAGCGGTAAGTCTACGGATTTACAACGCTAAAATCAGGGGTTCGATTCCCCTCGGTGGACTTAGTAGGTAGCCCGATGTGCCCTTGTAATAAGAAAACACACACACACATTCTATATAGCGTGCATTAGGCTTAGGTAGCACGTTTTTTGTTGGAGTCATCTCGCTGTAAAAAATTCTTTAGTGACATAGCTATATAGAGTTATATAGATTAGAGTGTGTGTGGCTACTTACCCTTTTTATACCGGGGTTAAAACTTTTAAACCACACATTTTGAAAAAAACGTAAAATACGTTTTTGAACGATATAAAATGGGGTCTAACTAGCCCACCCCTTTTCAAATCTACCACTTAGCTGTGTAGTTCTTAAAAAATGTTTCATTTTCAATTAAAATGCTGCCTGTAAACTTGAATCTTTATTTGTGATAAAGATATATTTAAAAAATAAAGGACAAAGGAGAAAAAAAACTCACCCGCTGAAATAATTCATGCAGAACTTTCGGTGGAACTTGTGAAGTTCGCTATGCTATATACAGAGAAATATCTCAATTTCCAGCGATTCACTGTTGACACTATTAATAAAAACGTTGAAAGTTATCGTATTTTGAATCAGGTGCAAGATGGCGCTGTAAATTTAATTTGTTAGCGTGTAAATAGATGACCCTTCCGCACGTGCTGCGCGTGTGGAACGTTTCTCTTCTTGTGATTTTCACCCCTTCTCCCTTTCCTGAAGGTTCTTTTTGGAAAAAAAAAAAAAGATAGATAGAAAAAAATCCGCATTCTACATATTAAATAATAGATGATCACCTATTGATTCATTTCTAATTGATTCTCTGACCGTCAGCAAAATTTAATAATGTATTTCTTTAGGCATTCTATTCGTAATCTAAACTCCATAACTCTTTAAAAATGTAATACATATGTGCTTACAAATATATATGTATATCAGAATGGAGGAGGCACGATATTGTTAACAACGTACTCAGATAAACAAAGACACCAAATTAAATGGATAGATAGATGCACAAACAGATTATTGGAACTTTTGTACGTCTGTTTTCTTCAAATTACAAGCTTAGCACATTGCTCAGAATACGAATACAATGTCTACTCTTGTGATAAAAACAAATAGTACACTGTTCCGGTACCAATCCAAAATACGAACACAGTGTGTACTCTTGTAACAAATACATATATTACACTGTTCCGGTACCAATTCAAAATACGAACACAATATTTTCTCTTGTAATAAATACATATATTACACTGTTCCGGTACCAATTCAAAATACGAACACAATATTTTCTCTTGTAATAAATACATATATTACACTGTTCCGGTTACCAATTCAAAATACGAACACAATATTTTCTCTTGTGATAAATACATATATCACACTGTTCCGGTAGCAATTCAAAATACGAACACAATATTTTCTCTTGTAATAAATACATATATTACGCTGTTCCGGTACCAATTCAAAATACGAACACAATATTTTCTCTTGTAATAAATACATATATTACACTGTTCCGGTTACCAATTCAAAATACGAACACAATATTTTCTCTTGTAATAAATACACATATTACACTGTTCCGGTTACCAATTCAAAATACGAACACAATATTTTCTCTTGTAATAAATACATATATTACACTGTTCCGGTTACCAATTCAAAATACGAACACAATATTTTCTCTTGTAATAAATACACATATTACACTGTTCCGGTTACCAATTCAAAATACGAACACAATATTTTCTCTTGTAATAAATACATATATTACACTGTTCCGGTACCAATTCAAAATACGAACACAATATTTTCTCTTGTAATAAATACATATATTACACTGTTCCGGTACCAATTCAAAATACGAACACAATATTTTCTCTTGTAATAAATACATATATTACGCTGTTCCGGTTACCAATTCAAAATACGAACACAATATTTTCTCTTGTAATAAATACATATATTACACTGTTCCGGTTACCAATTCAAAATACGAACACAATATTTTCTCTTGTAATAAATACATATATTACACTGTTCCGGTACCAATTCAAAATACGAACACAATATTTTCTCTTGTAATAAATACATATATTACGCTGTTCCGGTACCAATTCAAAATACGAACACAATATTTTCTCTTGTAATAAATACATATATTAAACTGTTCCGGTACCAATTCAAAATACGAACACAATATTTACTCTTGTAATAAATACATATATTACACTGTTCCGGTACCAATTCAAAATACGAACACAATATTTTCTCTTGTAATAAATACATATATTACACTGTTCCGGTACCAATTCAAAATACGAACACAATATTTTCTCTTGTAATAAATACATATATTACACTGTTCCGGTACCAATTCAAAGTACGAACACAATATTTTCTCTTGTAATAAATACATATATTACACTGTTCCGGTTACCAATTCAAAATACGAACACAATATTTTCTCTTGTAATAAATACATATATTACGCTGTTCCGGTACCAATTCAAAATACGAACACAATATTTTCTCTTGTAATAAATACATATATTACACTGTTCCGGTTACCAATTCAAAATACGAACACAATATTTTCTCTTGTAATAAATACATATATTACACTGTTCCGGTTACCAATTCAAAATACGAACACAATATTTTCTCTTGTAATAAATACATATATTACACTGTTCCGGTTACCAATTCAAAATACGAACACAATATTTTCTCTTGTAATAAATACACATATTACACTGTTCCGGTTACCAATTCAAAATACGAACACAATATTTTCTCTTGTAATAAATACATATATTACACTGTTCCGGTAGCAATTCAAAATACGAACACAATATTTTCTCTTGTAATAAATACATATATTACGCTGTTCCGGTACCCATTCAAAATACGAACACAATATTTTCTCTTGTAATAAATACATATATTACACTGTTCCGGTTACCAATTCAAAATACGAACACAATATTTTCTCTTGTAATAAATACACATATTACACTGTTCCGGTTACCAATTCAAAATACGAACACAATATTTTCTCTTGTAATAAATACATATATTACACTGTTCCGGTTACCAATTCAAAATACGAACACAACATTTTCTCTTGTAATAAATACACATATTACACTGTTCCGGTTACCAATTCAAGATACGAACACAATATTTTCTCTTGTAATAAATACATATATTACACTGTTCCGGTAGCAATTCTAAATACGAACACAATATTTTCTCTTGTAATAAATACATATATTACACTGTTCCGGTACCAATTCAAAATACGAACACAATATTTTCTCTTGTAATAAATACATATATTACGCTGTTCCGGTTACCAATTCAAAATACGAACACAATATTTTCTCTTGTAATAAATACATATATTACACTGTTCCGGTTACCAATTCAAAATACGAACACAATATTTTCTCTTGTAATAAATACATATATTACACTGTTCCGGTTACCAATTCAAAATACGAACACAATATTTTCTCTTGTAATAAATACATATATTACGCTGTTCCGGTACCAATTCAAAATACGAACACAATATTTTCTCTTGTAATAAATACATATATTACACTGTTCCGGTACCAATTCAAAATACGAACACAATATTTTCTCTTGTAATAAATACATATATTACACTGTTCCGGTTACCAATTCAAAATACGAACACAATATTTTCTCTTGTAATAAATACATATATTACGCTGTTCCGGTACCAATTCAAAATACGAACACAATATTTACTCTTGTAATAAATACATATATTACACTGTTCCGGTACCAATTCAAAATACGAACACAATATTTTCTCTTGTAATAAATACACATATTACACTGTTCCGGTTACCAATTCAAAATACGAACACAATATTTTCTCTTGTAATAAATACATATATTACACTGTTCCGGTACCAATTCAAAATACGAACACAATATTTTCTCTTGTAATAAATACATATATTACACTGTTCCGGTACCAATTCAAAATACGAACACAATATTTTCTCTTGTAATAAATACATATATTACACTGTTCCGGTACCAATTCAAAATACGAACACAATATTTTCTCTTGTAATAAATACATATATTACACTGTTCCGGTACCAATTCAAAATACGAACACAATATTTTCTCTTGTAATAAATACATATATTACACTGTTCCGGTTACCAATTCAAAATACGAACACAATATTTTCTCTTGTGATAAATACATATATTACACTGTTCCGGTAGCAATTCAAAATACGAACACAATATTTTCTCTTGTAATAAATACATATATTACGCTGTTCCGGTACCAATTCAAAATACGAACACAATATTTTCTCTTGTAATAAATACATATATTACACTGTTCCGGTTACCAATTCAAAATACGAACACAATATTTTCTCTTGTAATAAATACATATATTACACTGTTCCGGTTACCAATTCAAAATACGAACACAATATTTTCTCTTGTAATAAATACATATATTACACTGTTCCGGTTACCAATTCAAAATACGAACACAATATTTTCTCTTGTAATAAATACACATATTACACTGTTCCGGTTACCAATTCAAAATACGAACACAATATTTACTCTTGTAATAAATACATATATTACACTGTTCCGGTAGCAATTCAAAATACGAACACAATATTTTCTCTTGTAATAAATACATATATTACACTGTTCCGGTACCAATTCAAAATACGAACACAATATTTTCTCTTGTAATAAATACATATATTACGCTGTTCCGGTTACCAATTCAAAATACGAACACAATATTTTCTCTTGTAATAAATACATATATTACACTGTTCCGGTTTCCAATTCAAAATACGAACACAATATTTTCTCTTGTAATAAATACATATATTACACTGTTCCGGTACCAATTCAAAATACGAACACAATATTTTCTCTTGTAATAAATACATATATTACACTGTTCCGGTACCAATTCAAAATACGAACACAATAATTTCTCTTGTAATAAATACATATATTACACTGTTCCGGTACCAATTCAAAATACGAACACAATATTTTCTCTTGTAATAAATACATATATTACGCTGTTCCGGTACCAATTCAAAATACGAACACAATATTTACTCTTGTAATAAATACATATATTACACTGTTCCGGTACCAATTCAAAATACGAACACAATATTTTCTCTTGTAATAAATACATATATTACACTGTTCCGGTACCAATTCAAAATACGAACACAATATTTTCTCTTGTAATAAATACATATATTACACTGTTCCGGTACCAATTCAAAATACGAACACAATATTTACTCTTGTAATAAATACATATATTACACTGTTCCGGTACCAATTCAAAATACGAACACAATATTTTCTCTTGTAATAAATACATATATTACGCTGTTCCGGTACCAATTCAAAATACGAACACAATATTTTCTCTTGTAATAAATACATATATTAAACTGTTCCGGTACCAATTCAAAATACGAACACAATATTTTCTCTTGTAATAAATACATATATTACACTGTTCCGGTACCAATTCAAAATACGAACACAATATTTTCTCTTGTAATAAATACATATATTACGCTGTTCCGGTACCAATTCAAAATACGAACACAATATTTTCTCTTGTAATAAATACATATATTACACTGTTCCGGTACCAATTCAAAATACGAACACAATATTTTCTCTTGTAATAAATACATATATTACGCTGTTCCGGTACCAATTCAAAATACGAACACAATAATTTCTCTTGTAATAAACACATATATTACACTGTTCCGGTACCAATTCAAAATACGAACACAATATTTTCTCTTGTAATAAATACATATATTACACTGTTCCGGTACCAATTCAAAATACGAACACAATATTTTCTCTTGTAATAAATACATATATTACACTGTTCCGGTTACCAATTCAAAATACGAACACAATATTTTCTCTTGTAATAAATACATATATTACACTGTTCCGGTTACCAATTCAAAATACGAACACAATATTTTCTCTTGTAATAAATACATATATTACACTGTTCCGGTTACCAATCATACAGTTTCTTATCTGAAACTTTTTCCACGCTCTGCTTGGAAATGCACATCGCAACATCCACATCTTTGTTTTAGTGTTAAAGAAGCATGCTCTTGAAACAAAGATACCAAATCATAACAAGAACTGCGCTTATTTTTTATTTTGTTACCTTCATTGGTTGGGAACCGATGAGTCATATCTGTCAGTCACTGAACAATGTAAAACAATACAAGTTGTTACAATGAATGTTATTGTTGCTATTTCCCAGTCTTCTTGTCCTACGTTGACTGGAGTCTAACTGACCGCTTTACTTCAACAGAAACCTCAAGTGACCATATTCAAGACAATTGTGTTTCCTGTTCACATCTCGTGCTGTTATCTACAAGAAGGGTAAACACAACTCAGTACATTTTTCAATAGTTTATTGACTAGCATGATGCTTAAAACAGAACTCTTATGGCTAATTTACTTTAAAAATAAAAAGTGAATCAAAAGTCTCGACACAAACAACTCATTAAGAAATGAACCAATCAGACCATAAGTTACAGTTTTAAATCTCTAACACTAAGCTATTATTGAAAAAAAAAACGTTTTACTGGTTTTTATCATTGCTAGAATTGTGATGACCAGAACAGCTAATAATTTCTGTTGGTTTGACTTCCGAATTTAGGGTTAAATATCAAAAATATTCTGTCAGAACCTGAGAAAATATAATCTGACATAAACTTGCAATTGGTTTTTGGGGATATAATTTTGGGTTTCGTATATTTGTAGCTGACACCAGTGAATTTAGTAGTGAAAGACGCGAGAGAAGGCAGCTAGTTATCACCATCCACCACCAACTCTTGGGCTACTCTTTTACTAACGGATAGTGGAATTGAGTGTAATATGACAACGCCCCCACGGCTAAAAGGGCGAGCATGTTTGGTGTAACGGAGATTCGAACCACAACCCTACCATGTGGCCATGCTGGGCCTACAAACAATAGATAGACAGGTGGATAAACATATAAGCAAAAGTCAAACAGACTGAACACTGTAAACAGGCAAACAGATAGGTAAATGGAAATAGGAAGCCCACCTGAATTCATATTTCAAAATATGAAACTAATTAAAGTGAACAATATATGTTATATATCATGCATGTACACATAAACAGCATACGTTATACCTATTACGTAGTTTCTTTCGTTTGCATTCCATTTAAGGTTTCAGAAACAGATGTTTTCTTTCGTCACATTCTTCTGAAGTACAAATAGTTAGAACACCAGAACGTGAATATGATACCCAGAAAACACAACTGAGTAACTCATGCGAAGAACATAACTGTAGGCGTGATGAAAAATACCATGATACTGAACTATATAATTCGTGTAAAGGAGATTATATGAGGTGTTGACAAGAGAACCACAATACAGGAGTGAATAACTCAAGCAATTGAAATGACGTAAGTAGTTAAGAGAAGAACCACAAAACGAGACTGTAGTTGAGAGAAGAACCACAAAAACGCGACTGTAGTTGAGAGAAGAACCACAAAATCGCGACTGTAGTTGAGAGAAGAACCACAAAAACGCGACTGTAGTTGAGAGAAGAACCACAAAACGCGACTGTTTGTAATTAAGAACAAAGCTGCACAATTGGCTATGTGTTCTCTGCCCACTACTGGTATCGAAACTCGGATTTTAGCGTTGTAATTCCGCAGACATAACGCTGCGTCACTGGGAGAGGGCAACCAGGAGTGAATAACCATGACAGAGTAACTCTTACAAACAAAAATTAATAAATAGAAAAAAAAAAGATTAAATTAGTTTCTGAGACAAGAACCAGAGCATTGAGTTTACTAATCACTTGTAAAAAAGAAGGAATACAACATTGAATTGAATAACTCATGTGAAGACGGCATTTTGTGTGAAACAAAGTACCACAGAAGTAAATGATTGCTTAAAGAAGTTGATATCACGTATTGGAAAAATAAGGATTACAACTCAAGGGTGATTAACTCTTGAAAAGATTGGTTTGGCTTGGTTTGAATTTCGTGTCTAGTCGTCCCTAATTTTGCAGTGAAAGACTAGAGAAAAGCCAACTACTTATCACCACCCACCGCCAACTCTTGGGCTACTCTTTACCTACGAATAGTGGGATTGACTGTAACAGTATAACGCCCCCACGACTGAAAGGGCGAGCATGTTTGGTGTGCTCTTGAAATGAAGGTGATATTGAAAGTCAGAACAAAGCACGTTTCTCGAACGTTTCACACATATTACCAGTTTTCATAACAAGTGTAAAAAAAAAATGTATTCGCAGATGTACGTCTTAGCACGTTGCGTATAAATACTCTGTAATTATTATCGCGCTGTCTTTTGAATATATAAGATCCCTTGACACAGTTTCCCTCTGGTAAAGCGGTAAGTCTACATACTTACAAAGCCGAAATCAGGTGTTCTATTCCCCTCAGTGGACTAAGCAGACAGCCCAATGTGGCTCTGCTATAAGAAAACACACACCCTTGATGCACGGTATATATGTATCATACTTTCAAATACTCTGTTGGTTATTCAAACCTATAGCAAAGAAAAGTAGCCTGAGACATTTAAGATTTATTTAAAACCGTTAACCCTAGATATCAAGTAAGTATTAAGAGAAATGGATGTTATAATATCATGACATGACCTGGTCAGATTGATACAACCTGGGGACAATAAACATAACACGAAAACCGTTTGGAATATTAATATTAAATTAAGTGTTTGTTTGTTTTTTTTTAATTTCGCGCAAAGCTACACAAGGGCTATCTGCGCTAGCCGTCCCTAATTTAGCAATGTTAGACTAGAGGGAAGGCAGCTAGTCATCACCACCCACCGCCAACTCTTGGGTTACTCTTTTACTAACGAATTGGGATTGGCCGTCAATGTATTCATCACAACTGGAAAACAATACATTCATCGTTATTTTACAAAGATACTTTTATCGTTGCTATATTAATAACTAGCTGGAACACTCGTATCTGGGATGCAAGTTGTGCAAATTCATGATTAGAGAAAGGTTATCTTAGAACATAAAAGATTGCTTCCCTTACATATAATGTTTAAAAAAAATCGCTCATAAAACTGCAAAACACAAAATGTGAAACCACAACTTACAACTAGCTCCTTGTGGACCGAATGAAACTTCTTTCTAAATGTCGAAAAAGTCAAAATAGTTCTAAAAACGCAAAATAGCCATAAACATCACAGTATGTATAACTAAAAAAATGTTTATGTATCTCCCCATGGACCCTATGAACTTTCATACGAACTTTGCTACAGTACCGTCTACACTCTACAAAACTAAGTGGTTACATGGACATACAACAGACAGTGCTATTATATTTATAGAGATAAGTAGTTACATGGACATACAACAGACAGTGCTATTATATTTGCATAGATAAGTAGTTAATGGACATACAACAGACAGTGCTATTATATTTACATAGATAGGTAGTTACATGGACATACAACAGACAGTAATATTATATTTACATAGATAAGTCGTTACATGGACATACAACAGACAGTGCTATTATATTTATATAGATAAGTAGTTACATGGACATACAACAGACAGTGCTATTATATTTATATAGATAAGTAGTTACATGGACATACAACAGACAGTGCTATTATATTTATATAGATAAGTAGTGACATGGACATACAACAGACAGTGCTATTATATTTATATAGATAATTAGTTACATAGACATACAACAGACAGTGCTATTACATTTACATAGATAAGTAGTTACATGGACATACAACAGACAGTACTGTTATATTTATATAGATAGGTAGTTACATGGACATACAACAGACAGTGCTATTATATTTACATAGATAGGTAGTTACATGGACATACAACAGACAGTACTATTACATTTATATAGATAAGTAGTGACATGGACATACAACAGACAGTGCTATTATATTTATATAGATAATTAGTTACATGGACATACAACAGACAGTGCTATTATATTTATATAGATAAGTAGTGACATGGACATACAACAGACAGTACTATTATATTTATATAGATAGGTAGTTACATGGACATACAACAGACAGTACTATTATATTTACATAGATAATTAGTTACATGGACATACAACAGACAGTACTATTATATTTATATAGATAGGTAGTGACATGGACATACAACAGACAGTACTATTATATTTATATAGATAATTAGTTACATGGACATACAACAGACAGTGCTATTATATTTACATAGATAATTAGTTACATGGACATACAACAGACAGTACTATTATATTTACATAGATAATTAGTTACATGGACATACAACAGACTGTACTATTATATTTACATAGATAATTACTTACATGGACATACAACAGACAGTACTGTTATATTTACATAGATAAATAGTTACATGGACATACAACAGACAGTGCTATTATATTTATATAGATAATTAGTTACATGGACATACAACAGACAGTGCTATTATATTTACATAGATAATTAGTTACATGGACATACAACAGACAGTACTATTATATTTACATAGATAATTAGTTACATGGACATACAACAGACTGTACTATTATATTTACATAGATAATTACTTACATGGACATACAACAGACAGTACTGTTATATTTACATAGATAAGTAGTTACATGGACATACAACAGACAGTACTATTATATTTATCACAGTTTATCTTTATTAGTTTCATGAATGCTCAATTTTTTAAAACCACTTCTGCCTGTCTATATATTTTTAACATAACTATAGAATGTTTAAAATAGATATGTCTACAAGACTATATCTATCTGTACAATAATTTGAATCATTATCTATGTCTTGAAGTTATATCCGTCCACCTATTTCATTGTTTGAACAAAATTAAATAATTTTGAAATATATTTATTTCATAGTTTGAACAATAACCAATCAATATTTATCTATTTCATGGTTTGAACTCAACAACTTCGAGTTATAGCTATCTGTTTATTTCATAATTTGAACAATAGTCAATCAGTGTTTATTTATATCATGGTTTGAACAATACTCAAGGACTTTAACCTTTATCTAACTGTGTTTTTTAAACCATATCTATCCATTTTATATTTTGAAATTTAAAATATGTCAGTGTATCTGTTTTATTGTTTGGAATCATACTCTGCAAGTTTAAAGTGTTTTTATCTATGTCTATCAGGGTTTGAATAATACCTAACCATTTTGATCTATATTTATATATCTATTTGAAATTTTGTACAATATTACACAACGTTAAACTATATCTGTCCATCTATATGATATCTTGAATAATGTTCGACAAATTTAAGCCACATCTTTCTTATTGTTTGAACAGTACTTAACAACTGTGAAGTGAGATATACTACGTTTTTAGAAAGTGCACGTGATTAAGGATATTTTCAATTTACTGCTAAATAGAATAAAATCTTTATAAAAACAAAATAATGATCGAAATATAACCAAATGTAATGGATGGAAATGTGCTCATTGTACGAAGCGGTTTTATTCTTTTAAAACTATTTGAATTACGAATAGAACCAGTGATGGATGAGAAATCAGAAGACCAATTAAACAAACGATAGAACCAGTGATGGATGAGAAGTTAAAACACCAATTAAACAAACGATAGAACCAGTGATGGATGAGAAGTTAAAACACCAATTAAACAAACGATAGAACCAGTGATGGATGAGAAATCAGAAGACCAATTAAACAAACCATAGAACCAGTGATGGATGAGAAATCAGAAGACCAATTAAACAAACCATAGAACCAGTGATGGATGAGAAATCAGAAGACCAATTAAACAAACGATAGAACCAGTGATAGATGAGAAATCAAAAAAACAATTAAACAAACGATAGAACCAGTGATGGATGAGAACTCAGAAGACCAATTAAACAAACCATAGAACCAGTGATGGATGAGAAGTCAAAGACCAATTAAACAAACGATAGAACCAGTGAGAGATGAGAAGTCAAAGACCAATTAAACAAACGATAGAACCAGTGATGGATGAGAAGTCAGAAGACCAATTTAACAAACCATAGAACCAGTGATGGATGAGAAATCAGAAGACCAATTAAACAAACGATAGAACCAGTGAGAGATGAGAAGTCAAAGACCAATTAAACAAACGATAGAACCAGTGATGGATGAGAAGTCAGAAGACCAATTAAACAAACGATAGAACCAGTGAGAGATGAGAAGTTAAAACACCAATTAAACAAACGATAGAACCAGTGATGGATGAGAACTCAGAAGACCAATTTAACAAACCATAGAACCAGTGATGGATGAGTAGTCAGAAGACCAATAAACCATTGTTTTACGTACATGTCAAAACACAAACACCATATTAAAATCAAATTTCTTTTAGTTTTAGGACGAAAATATTTTACGAACTTCGGGCCCTCAATCCACTCTTCTTTGAAAGCAGCTTCAAATGTTAATTTGTTTGTTTGTTTGTTTGCTTTAGAGAAAGCCATATTGAACTATGTGCTGTGTCCACTACGGGAATCGAACCTTCAATTTTAAGTTATAAGTACATGAACTCATTCCAACACTGAATTTCATGTGCTAAGAGACGCGGTTTCTGAGCGTACTGTCTGTTTGTTTGTTTGTTTTGAATTTCGTGGAAGGCAACTAGACGGCTATCTACTCTCACCGTCCGCAGCTTTCAGCATTGATGTCAAGGCTTTCGACTCTCAATCTGCTTGTTGGGGGTTCCATTCACCAACACCAAACATGCTCATCCTTTCAGCTGTGGGGGTGTTATAACGTGACAGTCAAACACGCTATTCGTTGATAAAAAGAGTATCCCAAGAATTAACAGTGTGTAGTGTTGTTATTAACAGTGTGTAGTATTGTAATTAACAGTGTGTAGTGTTGTCATTAACAGTGTGTAGTATTGTCATTAACAGTGTGTAGTGTTGTCATTAACAGTGTGTAGTATTGTCATTAACAGTGTGTAGTATTGTAATTAACAGTGTGTAGTATTGTCATTAGCAGTGTGTAGTGTTGTCATTAACAGTGTGTAGTATTGTCATTAACAGTATGTAGTATTGTCATTAACAGTGTGTAGTATTGTCATTAACAGTGTGTAGTATTGTAATTAACAGTATGTAGTATTGTCATTAACAGTGTGTAGTATTGTCATTAACAGTGTGTAGTATTGTCATTAACAGTGTATAATATTGTCATTAACAGTGTGTAGTGTTGTCATTAACAGTGTGTAGTATTGTAATTAACAGTGTGTAGTGTTGTCATTAACAGTGTGTAGTGTTGTCATTAACAGTGTGTAGTATTGTCATTAACAGTGTGTAGTATTGTAATTAACAGCGTGTAGTGTTGTCATTAGCAGTGTGTAGTGTTGTCATTAACAGTGCGTGTAGTGTTGTCATTAACAGTATGTAGTATTGTAATTAACAGTGTGTAGTATTGTCATTAACAGTGTGTAGTGTTGTCATTAACAGTGTGTAGTATTGTCATTAACAGTGTGTAGTATTGTAATTAACAGTGTGTAGTATTGTCATTAACAGGGTGTAGTGTTGTCATTAACAGTGTGTAGTGTTGTCATTAACAGTGTGTAGTGTTGTCATTAACAGTGTGTAGTATTGTAATTAACAGTGTATAATATTGTCATTAACAGTGTGTAGTGTTGTCATTAACAGTGTGTAGCATTGTAATTAACAGTGTGTAGTATTGTCATTAACAGTGTGTAGTATTGTAATTAACAATGTGTAGTATTGTCATTAACAGTGTGTAGTATTGTCATTAACAGTGTGTAGTATTGTCATTAACAGTGTGTAGTGTTGTCATTAACAGTGTGTAGTATTGTCATTAACAGTGTGTAGTGTTGTCATTAACAGTGTGTAGTATTGTAATTAACAGTGTGTAGTATTGTCATTAACAGTGTGTAGTGTTGTCATTAACAGTGTGTAGTATTGTCATTAACAGTGTGTAGTGTTGTCATTAACAGTGTGTAGTGTTGTCATTAACAGTGTGTAGTATTGTCATTAACAGTGTGTAGTGTTGTCATTAACAGTGTGTAGTGTTGTCATTAACAGTGTGTAGTATTGTAATTAACAGTGTGTAGTATTGTCATTAACAGTGTGTAGTATTGTCATTAACAGTGTGTAGTATTGTCATTAACAGTGTGTAGTGTTGTCATTAACAGTGTGTAACAGTAAGTCCGTATTTGGGGGTTACTCTTTACCAACGAATAGTGGGATTGTTCGTTATAGTTCAATATTCCCTACAGTTAAAAGGATGATCACGTGATTCAAACGTGCAACCCTCAGTGTGTAGTGTTGTCATTAACAGTGTGTAGTATTGTAATTAACAGTGTGTATTGTTGTCATTAACAGTGTGTAGTATTGTAATTAACAGTGTGTAGTATTGTAATTAACAGTGTGTAGTATTGTAATTAACAGTGTGTAGTATTGTCATTAACAGTGTGTAGTGTTGTCATTAACAGTGTGTAGTATTGTAATTAACAGTGTGTAGTATTGTAATTAACAGTGTGTAGTGTTATCATTAACAGTGTGTAGTATTGTAATTAACAGTGTGTAGTATTGTCATTAACAGTGTGTAGTATTGTCATTAACAGTGTGTAGTGTTGTCATTAACAGTGTGTAGCATTGTCATTAACAGTGTGTAATATTGTCATTAACAGTGTGTAGTATTGTCATTAACAGTGTGTAATATTGTCATTAACAGTGTGTAGTATTGTCATTAACAGTGTGTAATATTGTCATTAACAGTGTATAGTATTGTCATTAACAGTGTATAGTATTGTCTAGCTGAGTTCCTTCTGGTCTGTTACTTCTAAACTAGGAATGGCTTGCGCAGGTAGCTTTCGAGTAGCTTTGAAAGAATTTAAAACGAATCAGACTCTAATTTTATGGGGTAGATTAAAAATAGCTACTCAACATCATCTACTTCCAATTTTGGGGGTTACTCTTTACCAACGAATAGTGGGATTGTTCGTTATAGTTCAATATTCCCTACAGTTAAAAGGATGATCACGTGATTCAAACGTACAACCCTCAGATTGCGATTAAAATGATCTAACCAATAGACCATACCAGACACATACTGATAGTGTCGAAATATTTTGTTCTCTGTGGATAAATGGTAAGTTTTCGTACTTACAACGCAAAACTCTAAGGCTTGATTCTTCGCGGTGGAAATGGTGCACAAAGTTTTGCACAATGAAAACAACAATGAAATAACTAAATGTTTACACACTGAACTTCGGTTATGACGAAAAATAATAAATCATTTAGATGTAAGTTTTGAATAGTTCAAATTGTAAATAATTAATTACCCCTTATTTTATCGTTATTCAAAAAAAAAATGATTCGATTACTGTACTACAAATTCTATTTATGTGTATTCTTTTTTCTACAGTAAAAAGTTATTTTTTTTTTTTACATTTAGAAGTGGTTTAAAACGAGAACTACAGATAATTAATACAAAATGGCGGCTAACATTTGAAAGTTCGTGGGATAAGTTTTGGTGTCTTATAAAACAATTAAAACACGCTCGTTCTTTGATTCAAATGATGTAACAACCTAACACATCTTCATAATCGCATTTTATAAGAATGGTTTGTATATATCGTCACGTATGTTAGCAGTGCCACCAGTGGCAAAGTGTTTAGTTCCTAACCGTTTGAAAGCTACTGCAACGCCCTCACTGAGCTCTTACGGCTGAGGACTGCGTTACGTACATCCATTTCCTAGGAAGAACCTCAGTGTAACGAAGTCCAAAATAATCTATTTTAAGAGACAACTATCTATGGCACAGTAATAGCACTGTCAAGAAACATAAATCAGCGGCACACAAACACGCACGACCGCTACTACTAATACCAAAGTTCACAAACTGCGACATCGAATCTCGGATTTTAGTGTTGTAAGTCCGTAGACTTAATGGCTAGCAAAGAATGTAAAGTAAGTTTTCTTCAGGTTGTGCAGGAACTTTAAACTCGATAAAGGCTGAACTCTCACTGCTATCAGGATAAGGTACTGATAATGATCATAAAGTGTAAATTTCTTGAGCTGTGTGGCCGCCTCTCACGGGGTTATGGCGATTTCCTTATTGAAAGTCAACAATGTTAGTTCGTAACATAATTATTGTGTATAAATGACAAATAATCGTATTGTATATTTTACATATGAACTGAATACAACGGTTTTCATCACATAATAAGAAAGGTTAGTTGTATCTGTACAACATACATGTTACTGTGAAGCCAGTACACTGTTATCATTATGCAACTGTTCTGTCAAGTAATGTGTAATACGTAAATGCTGCCAAGGCTTCATTCAACCAGTATGGTATTGTGTAGTAATATATATACTGCTGTGTTTTATATGGGTTCAAGCTGAAATACCCGTCACCTGACGGGGAATGCTTCAAGTTAATTAAAATAACACCGATCGTATATCTCGAAGTAATAACTTGAACACAACTTTATCTTAAAATTAGAAGAAAGCTTCTTCATAAACAACATTTTTACAGTTCGTTTTCCCTTTTATTAACAAATAAATAACTTAGGATTATCTCATCCTTGAACAACCTATATCTCAATGACCACGAGGAAAGCAAGATTGTTTGTAAAACAGTCCAGCAACTTTAATACGTTGACCTTGAATCCATTTAGAATATGCGGCATTGTATGAAGTGTCAAAGTGACAAGATTGTTTGAGATTGACTTAATAGGCTGGTCGTAATTAAACAACAGGTGTTTATAAAATAGAAAAAGGGTTAAGTTTAACTTTGACCCCCCTAGGCATTTTCCATTGCTCATAGTGTTTACATAAAAAGTTTGGTCGAGATTGGCCCAATAGGCTCTGAGGAGTCAGGATGCAAACACACGTTTTGCCTTTAAATATAAAGAGACGAATATGCAGTGTTTTAAATATAAAGTGCTATAACTAGGCATAAAGACACAAATGAAGGTTGTCAGTGTTTACTGTTGACAATATGAGTGAACCTGTGGTGCTGATGGGTTATTAGTGTTGTTGGTTTGCATTACCCATAGCATGTAATACTTTCACTTTATTTTCCAAGTGGTGAAGCGGTACGTTTGGCGACTTTTAACACTAAAAACCGGGCTTCGATACCAGTTGTGGGCACAGCACAGACAACCCTTTATGTAGCTTAACTCAGAAGAAACAAACCTTTAATCTCAGAGTGCAGAGTGCGCATACAGTGTTTATAAAAATAGAGTACTTCACTTTACTGAAAGAATTACTGGTTTCTAACACGCCGTATCCTAACAAAACAGTAAGGTTTAGAGAGCCGGTCGTACATAAAGTGTGACAAGGTAAACAAAGCACTACAACTCTGAAAAAACACTCTCTGTGCTTGTTTCTTATTTCTTTTGCTTTCCATCTCAAATACCATAAAGAGCTTTTTCTTCTTGAATTTCCAATCACAGGTACAGACAGTTGAAAGAGACCCATTTCTTTGCGAAATCTGTTTAGAATCTCTCAACGTCAATAATGAGCACGTTGGTGAAGATGGAAGAAAGCGATGGCGCCCTTTTGAAGAGTGTTTCTGTGACGATAACTGACATGATGTTTCCAACGTGGGGAAGGCGTGACGTTGTTTGGAATGGTTCCTCCCAGTTCTCTCAACAAACTGTCACCAGCACTCCACTCATGATAATAATGAAGTCGGACAAGAGTATGCTCAGTGTGTTGTCACCTTGTCGTCTCTGTTTGCCTGCCCCTCATACAATCAAGGAAGCCTAGTTTTGACAGCAACACAATTTTCTTATTGTAGGACCAGCCCTCTGCGGTCATCTGTGTGGGAACGTGGTGGAGCACGCGCAGCAGGAAGCCCCCATTTTCCGCGCCTCGTTCTCTATGCGTCAATTTGCACGTCACTTAATGGAACAACTAATTGTCACCTGCCTACTGATCTTACAAGGATAACGGCTCTGATTCACGAACAAAACAGCTTTTCCTTTTTATTTCTTTCCTTATTTTTTATTAACGTCATCCAAAGCTTTATTATCATTTATCAAGTGTTCTCTTATAGCACAGGATCCATTGTTACCAGGTCCGCCGCCATCTGTTTCAAAGTTTTTCTCTCGGAATAATACAGAATAATGAATAATTTTTGTTTGGCGCTCTCTTACCTGTGATTTTGTTGCATTGGGAACGTGTGAAGATTAGATTGTGAAAGTGGCACACGTGCACGCTCCGTCACGTTAGTGCTGTTGAAGAACACGTGTTTCCTACACGGTACGGAGAAAACCACCACACACACATAGCGTCTTATAGACAGACACGTTTTATATAAGTCACTAACACGTTACTAGAACACGACTAGGGCGGTTAACTGTCAATTTCACAGTTGGTTCTGGAGTCATTTGTCACGGCTTTTACAGAAACGCATTGTTTGGATTTGTAACTGTAGAGTCTTAAGAATGTCTCTTAATAAAGGCCGTAACATGAAGGAGCTGATAGAAACATGGCCTGGAGAGGATAAATCATAAACAAGGCAAAAACAAAATGGCTCAATGAAGAGATTACAATACTGTGAACAAAAATCAAATATGAACTTAGAATTCAGTTGTTCTGAAAAACGATCTAACTAAACATTTAACTTATATTATTTGAAACACGAACATGAAGCAGGAATAATGTACAGGACATTTGAGATTAATATGTGAATGTCTCATGTGTTGGAGAGACATAGAGACAGTTGATACGTGTAACTGTTGTAGAATATGATCGGACACTATGTGTTTAGAGTTTAAAGCTATGCTACAAATGGTTCAGAAGTACTAGCAGGCTTAAGAGTATGGTTAAACAAACATAAACACCAGTCTGAAGAGTGCAGTTAAACAAATATAAACACCAGTCTGAAGAGTGCAGTTAAACAAATATAAACACCAGTCTGAAGAGTGCAGTTAAACAAATATAAACACCAGTCTGAAGAGTGCAGTTAAACAAACATAAACACCAGTCTGAAGAGTGTAGTTAAACAAACATAAACACCAGTCTGAAGAGTATAGTTAAACAAATATAAACACCAGTCTGAAGAGTATAGTTAAACAAATATAAACACCAGTCTGAAGAGTGCAGTTAAACAAATATAAACACCAGTCTGAAGAGTATAGTTAAACAAATATAAACACCAGTCTGAAGAGTGCAGTTAAACAAACATAAACACCAGTCTGAAGAGTGTAGTTAAACAAACATAAACACCAGTCTGAAGAATATAGTTAAACAAACATAAACACCAGTTTGAAGATTACACTTAAAGAAACATAAACACCAGTCTGAAGAGTATAGTTAAACAAATATAAACACCAGTCTGAAGAGTATAGTTAAACAAATATAAACACCAGTCTAAAGAGTAGTTAAACAAACATAAACACCAGTTTGAAGAGTATAGTTAAACAAATATAAACACCAGTCTGAAGAGTGCAGTTAAACAAATATAAACACCAGTTTGAAGAGTATAGTTAAACAAATATAAACACCAGTTTGAAGAGTATAGTTAAACAAATATAAACACCAGTCTGAAGAGTATAGTTAAACAAATATAAACACCAGTTTGAAGAGTGCAGTTAAAGAAACATAAACACCTGTCTGAGAGATAGTAAACAAACACAAGTCTGAAGTACAGTTCTTTAGATAACACTAACAAGACGTATATAAATAACTGAACTGGTGGTGTCAGCCTAAACGTATTTAAGTAGTAATTTTTAAACAACTGAAGAGAAATAAGGATATTCCCTGCCTGACGTAAGAAACGTAAGGATAGTACTGCCTGACGTAAGAAACGTAAGGATAGTACTGCCTGACGTAAGAAACGTAAGGATAGTACTGCCTGACGTAAGAAACGTAAGGATAGTACTGCCTGACGTAAGAAACGTAAGGGTTTCCTTACTCACCGTGACACTTGATATTGAAGGTAAGGGTTTCCTTACTCACCTGACGTATTGAACGTAAGGGTTTCCTTACTCACCGTGACACTTGATATTGCTTTAAGCAAGATTAGAGTAAATTAATGTACGACCCCTTGAGTGTTAATCTATACCTCGATCAAAATGGTTTCCCCTTTTGAAAACAAAACAGTGATTAGATCTCGAATTGGTCTAAAGACGACAGAACTATGAACTAAAAGTCTGAATTTGGGAAAAAAAAAAACAAAAAAACTCAGAACCTTTTTATGGGCCATTATGCCGCTGCTGAAAATAATGATTTATTATACACAATAGTGACAAAACAAGCTTGACTTTTCACAGTATATAAAATAACTTTCTATACAAAGTAAAACAACCGCAACATTCTCATACACTCAACATATTTTGACTCGATATTACGCAATCCTCAGACGAATTTTGTCCTGTATAATCAGCCTTATTGTTTCTTGTGTCATCGGGTGTTTCATTCGTTAAAATAAGTTATTCAGGGTTTTATTGTATTTCTAAGACTGGGACTCTTCCCGTTCTTTATGACTACCGTTGTTTCTTAAAAATAATTTTGACTTTGAGTCACTCTGTGTTGTTTTTTTTTAAAGCAAAGCTACATCAGACTCTCTGCTGATTCCACCTAGTGGAAATCAAACCCTATATTTAAGATTGTAAATCCGAAGACTTACCGCTGTGCCAGCGGGATAGATACTCGGAAGCGATTCGCTTGTTTCTGGTGTAAAGGTTGTAATAACTGACACGATTATAATACGAGTTGATACTTGGCTGACGAAGTTAACTGTATTAGTTCACTCCAGTGCCATCTTGAATAGTAGTCGAATAAGTTTCATGTTATTAGCTTATAAAAATTTGATTGATTGTTCGAGTGAAATTAAACACAAAACTACACAATGGGCTACCTGTGCTCAACCCACCACGTGTATCAAAGCCCGCAGACATGCCCGTGTGTCACTGGGTGGTCCATAAAAACCGAAAATTTATCCTCTTTTCGTACATCTCAACAAGGACTTACAAAGACTTAGTAACTGTTTTCTCCCGTCAACAGGGACCGGGTAGTGTTTTCTATCCTCACCAGCAACCCGGTACGTTTCTCTGGCGCAGATATAATATTTCGGAATACTGACCAAAAACTAAACATTAGATCAAACATAAATTAATGGCACAGTACCACAACATTTAAAACCGAACTAGAATTGCTCACCTCAGTTGTTTGTCTAGCTATTAGAAGTCGTTCTTTTAGTTTATGGACAGAAAGTGCACGACAAAGACAATTTCTTTGATGAAGCCGGGTTTTTTTTTTTGTTATGTTCCGGACGAACACTGTTGAAAGACAATTTTAATTCAGCCATTAGTTTTACTGTAACTCATTTTTCCGATCTGTTGAACATACATACAAAACAAATATAAGGTTTAATGAAGTTATTTTGTTTGCAATACATGTCATTTCCGTAAATTACTGTTTATCTAAGTTGTACCAAAAGCTTCATTATTAGATAAAACAATAAAACCTTTGACCTTTACATAATAATTTCCATTCAGTCTTGTTTGTGACTTTTAAATAACGTTTGTCTATCAGTTTTACTCACGTTATTAATTTCTATATTTAAGTAAACTTAAAGTAAACATCGTGGCTACGGAGAATGACCGCGCGTCTACCGGATTTTTCAAGTTTCTGAACTCAGAAACGAACTCAGGCTAGTTTGTTTAGCAGAACGAGGCTGGAGCAAATACAGTTGAATAACTTGTTTCGCGATTAAAGTAACGACTCATAAAATTCATTATTATTAATAATAAACTAATGTTGAGAAACGTAGCGATTAAACGTCACGTTCTCGTGAGAAAATCCGAGAAATGGTATATTCGTTCTTTCTAAAACGTGTAAAAACTACAATTTTCTTTGAGTTGTGAGAATGTGGTTTTTATATAACACGTGAAAGAGTACTGTTTGTTTGTTTGTTATTTCTTTAATTTTTGTAACGTACTAACAAATAATATGTTATGAAAAGTGTTACAGAAAGATACGAGAACATTCCGGCGAATACATATCAATTGTAACTGTATATTCCGGCAATACGTACTTGCTAGCGTTGTAACAATATTACAAAAAAATATATTAAACAATGCAATAGAAATTGGTTTGGTTTGTTTTCCAGTTCGCACAAAACTACTCGCGCGCTATCTGTGCTGGCCGTCCCTAATTTAGCAGTGTAAGACTGGAGGGAAGGCAGCTAGTCATCACCACCCGCCGCCAACTCTTGGGCTACTCTTTTTACTAACGAATAGTGGACGCAATGGAAATATTCCAACAAAATATATTACATAATAACATGAGACGATTCTGACAAAACATTCAGACCAAGCTGTGAGTAGAATCCGGTAAGATATGTTGACAAAATTCTGGCAAACATTTTGGATTAAATTTGTGTTATGAAACTGTTTTATATATAATTTTTATATCCTTACGGGTTTACTGCTGATGAACAGTAATCGTCACAATAACAGTGAATATAAAATACAGAATACTTGCTTCAGATGAACTTGTCTAGTATATAATGTTCGAGTACTTATTTTAGAGCACGCTGATGGTCCCCCTATGGTACAGCGATAAGTCTACAGATTTATAACACTAAAATCAGGGATTCGATTCCCCTTGGTGGACTCAGCAGATAGCCAGATGTGGCTTTGCTATTGAAAAAAAACACACACGAACACATAAATGTGAAACATTTTACAAGTTACTATTTCGAAAATTGTTTGTTTGTTGTTTTTTAATTTCGCGCAAAGCTACACGAGGGCTATCTGCGCTAAATCTCTAATTTAGCAGTGTAAGACTAGAGGGAAGGCAGCTAGTCATCACCACCCGCCGCCAACTCTTGGGCTACTCTTTTACCAACGAATAGTGGGATTGACCGTCACATTATAATGCCCCACGGCTGAAAGGACAAGCATGTTTGGTGCGACGGGGATTCGAACCCGTAATCCTTAGACTACGAGTCGAACGCCTTAACCCACCTGACTATGCCGGACCTCGAACATTGCATGATAAGGGAGCTTCACAATTGTTCGATACTACGTGTATGGCATTTAAAATATTGCTCTAATGGATTTATATTGATATAAAATAAGACTTCATCTTAATAGTTTCATGTTAATATTACATTTAAGGAAGTGGTGTATTTTTCAGAGTATTGTTGTCAGTTCACCAGGGGATAAAACGACATTACTTGTCGACGTATTTGGTACTTGAGATCGTTGTACTAATACTACAACTTTGTTACTAATTAAGTTTTGAAAAGCAACTAAGGTTTTATTCTTCAAATTAAAATATCGGAGTTGATGTATATTAATTACGACTGAAACTCCGAAAACGCGAAAAACTTTGGAAACCAATAAGCCTAAAATATGTAATAAAATTATGAAAACTGCCGATGATTTCACCCCCACCCCGACCATCTTACATTTCTCTTAATTTGTTCACTCCTGATTTAAAACAAGAAACGTGTATAGACAAAATTTCAGATCTGTCTTATGTTTCCCACAAGTCGCTGCCCAAGAGGCCTTTCGTTCAGTACCAAACTTATCAGCTGGACCGCTTCTGATTCTGAATCCAAAATGGACAAAGGTATGGAAAATTGGGAAATAAGGTCAATATTTTACGTGACTTGTGTCTCAAATTTGAGACCTAGTAGTGAACCAATCTGTTATAACAAAGGTCATAAAGTTCTTTCAGCTGGCGCGTTAAATACAGTAGCTAAAAAAACACTCAAAATGTTATTCTTAATATAAAAAAAACATTCAATGAAGTGATATGCCAGCTGGCTGTGGATGGTGGTCGTTAGGTAGTTGATTATAATAAATAAACAGACAAACGAACGTATCGTTTGTATGTATTAGAAACAGCTGTTATTTTTTGTCACTTTGTTTCATGTATAAATACTATTCGAAACGCTTTCAGCGTTGTAAGAGCACGTGCTTCTGTTGTTTCTAACATTTTATGTAACATATTACTGGAACTATACAGTGTTTTACAATCTACATAAACCTGATTCTTTGTGAAGTCCGTGTTTCTAAATAACCACGTTGTTTCTATAGTAACTCGAATTACATCATTCATATTGTTACTCAAATAAATAATATTTCTACAATAGTTACCAAATTACAACGCTTGTGCTTTTTATAAATATACTATGTTCATGTACCGATTAGAACCAGGCTTTTCGTATATACGTGCTATTTCTATAATTAATTAAGTTTCCCCATTAGTGATGTGTACTCAGTATCTCCAGTTTTAATGGCTAATCAAATTACAGTGTTGGAGTCGGTTTACGAATATACATTGTTAATGTAACAAACCATATTATAATACTGTTTATATAATGAATAATACAATGCTGTTCATACTGGTTTATAAATATATATACAGTTTGTATAATAGATTATATTACTGTCTTTATGTTGTTTTATAATTACCTACTGCTTATAAAACAATTCATATTATAATAATACATATATTATGAATCGTGTCGCACCATTCATGTTGGTTTTTGTTGACATATTTAAGGTAAACTCGTTTTTCTCTTTCTCGCAATTATAAGACAATGCGAAACTAGTGAAATAACTTTTTGAACTGTCATTAGATAGTTGGGAACTTTAAGCTGGAATCTAAACCACTCTAAGTATCATTTCATTCTCTTTGACCAAGTCATCCGACCCACTGGAGCTTCGATACATAATTCTAACCACAAAAGTATTCTTCAATCGCTATTCAATATTACCAGTCAACACATTGTAGGCCTAAATCTGATACAACCTTTGAGCTACGTAAATTACCTTCATACACGCATGTAAGCGTATGCGCGTGGCCTGGCATGGCCAAGCGCGTAAGGCGTGCGACTCGTAATCCGAGGGTCGCGGGTTCGCGCCCGCGTCGCGCTAAACATGCTCGTCCTCCCAGCCGTGGGGGTGTATAATGTGACGGTCAATCCCACTATTCGTTGGTAAAAGAGTAGCCCAAGAGTTGGCGGTGGATGGTGATAACTAACTACCTTCCCTCTAGTCTTACACTGCAAAATTAGGAACGGCTAGCGCAGATAACCCTTGTGTAGCTTTGTGCGAAATTCAAAAATCAAACAACAAACGTTTTTTATACGTATTTTAAGACCAATTTTGTCTGCAGGTTGAACAAGTTTTCTATACTAGATGACGCTCTATAACAAATATAAATCATATGTTTGTTTGATTTGAAATTCGCATAAAGCCACGCGAGTAATATCAATGCTAACCTTTCCTGATTTTGCAGTAACAGGACAGAAGGAAGAGGGAGCTCTTTATCGATGAATAGTGGGATTAATCGTCACATTTCAATGTCTGGTAGGGCAATCATGTTCGAGAATGGGATTCAAACCACCAACCTTCAGATTATGAGTCGAGTGTCCTAATTACCAAGCCACACCGTGTGTTGCATACACATCAAGTTATCTCACTAACTCCACTCGTGTTATCAAAATCTCGTAATTCGAGATCCACAAAGGATTACTCTTCACCATGACTTAGTGAAAACTATGTTTACTGAGAGAATTCTTCGAATCATGTTTTCAATGAAGCCATAAGTGCATCACTTGATAATTGCGGGCAGTTTTTATCCTAGTTTCATGGTAAAAATAAGTTTAACGTTTCTCAATAATGAGATTTGATGTAGATGGAAGGTTTTAGGGCCATAGTAACGCCTCCAGTTCTATACTCGAAACTTAGTAAACGACCTGGTCAGTTGGTTTTGAAATGTCTATTTGAAACATGAAATTGTTTTCGTTTAATTATAATTAAAGCAATAAATGATGTTCTTAAAATATAATTTATTTTCCTCTGAAATGTTGTTCACCAAGAACCCAGATGGTCTGCCCAGATAAAATCAAAATAAGCTGTCTTCTCTAGTGTTGCGTCCTTACAACTCAGAAACGTACCTGCAGTTGATAAATATTTATTATCACTGTGGGCGACTTGTAAAGGCCCGGCATGACCAGGTTAGTTAAGATACTTGACTCGTAATCTGAGGGTCACGGGTTCGAATCCCCGTCACACCAAACATGCTCGCCCTTTCAACCGTGAGGGTGTTATAATGTGACGGTCAATCTCACCATTCGTTGGTAAAAGAGTAGCCCAAGAGTTGGCGGTGGGTGATGATAACTAACTGGCTTCCCTCTGGTCTTACACTGCAAAATTAGGAACGGCTAGCGCAGATAACCCTTGTGTAGTTTTGTGCAAAATTCAAAAATCAAACAACAAATAAAGGCTACTCGTAAATGAAAACAACACATTTTTAGTTCCGTTAATCATAACCGAATTGAAAAAGCGATCATTCTCTAACAATGTGTATTTTTCTTATAGCAAAGCCGCATCGGGCTATCTGCTGTGTCCATCGAGGGAAATCGAACCTTTGATTTTAACATTGTAAATCCAAAGACTTACCGCTGTCTCAGCGGGTGACCTAACTAAGTTAATGAAATTTGATCTAGTTTAGCCAAGCCAGTGAAATTATATATAATTAATTAATGTACCTTTATATGGAAAAGACGTAGGTGCCCGAGTTGGTGACAATCGGTTCGGTGGACATACACAGAAAGGCCACACGTACGTTGCTACCTCACATAAACAAATTTTATCACAGTTAACTATCCGTCTTGTCCACAAAACATACGATGTAGAACTTTTTTAACTTACGAATTTGATCTTAAACTTAGTAGTTAAAATGTTTTTCTCAATATTAACGACTTCAGAAAACGGTTGCGTGAAACCGTTATGAAGACGTTTTATGAACAGACAGGTAAAAAGAGGATCATCAGTGCGTGCATTACCACACAACCAAACAATTCGTGCAAGATAACGTATCTCGTACAGCAATGGCTGCCGTGTGTGTTATCCAATATATAAAAGTAACTGAAGTTGTAATAACACGCAAACTAAAAACGTTTTACGAAAGCAACCGGAAGTGAGATTAACAAGAACTGTACACCAACTAGTTTATGAAAGCAAATTTATTGTCTGGGTTGTAAAGATGCCCTCACACACTGTGTTTAGAATTTGTTGAGTAATTACTTTTACTGACCAAAAATAAACTAGCGTGATTATTGATGTCTAGTGTACTTTTCTGCGATTCTTCTATCTTTCTCTCTATCTACTAGACGGATCTGACCTTGTCACGGTGCACAATTTTATATTTCTCTTGTTTACCTTTGTATCTTTTTCTCACTTTTCTAGATGGATCTGTCCGTTTCATAACATATAACTTCTCTATCTTCCAAATTCATCAGCCCTGTCACCATGTACAATTTCTTATATCTGTGTTTCTCCTCTGTCTGTGTTCCAGGTCTTGCCCTGTTTAAATAGAAATAAAGTAAGCCAATTCCTTTCATAGTCAAATTTTAAACCTCGGTTATCTTATGGTTAAGAGGACAACACAATTAATTAAAGGATATTCACGAAGTTCTTTAGTAAACTTTGCTACACAGCTCGTTACATGACTGAAGAAACGACGGGTAATTTTTCTACATCACATCTCTACCTCTGGCCCTAATGACAGATATTTAATTAGCTGTAACCACGTGTGTCGTGTGACTTTAATCAAACAAGTTTTTTGTGCTCTTCAGAATAACTTTTGTTTGTGCACATTTTCCGTTCATCTACAATTTGCATGTGAAAAGAAACAAGCGGTCATAATGAAGGTCAGAAAGATAACAGTTTAAGTAATAACAAGCGTGTTTTTCATGGTCATAACTACAAATAATACTGTTTTATATCACTGGTTCATGTTAAACCTCTCTCCAAGTATATACACAATATTATAATATCATCACTTACACAATGTTATCAAATCATCACTTACACAATGTTCAACCATCACTAAAAATGTTATCAAATCATCACTTACACAATGTTAGTAAATCATCACTAAAAGTTAGTAAATCATCACTAACACAATGTTATCAAATCATCACTAACACAATGTTATCAAATCATCACTAACACAATGTTATCAAATCATCACTAACACAATGTTATCAAATCATCACTAACACAATGTTAGTAAATCATCACTAACACAATGTTATCAAATCATCACTAACACAATGTTATCAAATCATCACTAACACAATGTTATCAAATCATCACTAACACAATGTTATCAAATCATCACTAACACAGTGTTATCAAATCATCACTAACACAATGTTAATCAAATCATCACTAACACAATGTTATCAAATCATCACTAACACAATGTTTATCAAATCATCACTAACACAATGTTATCAAATCATCACTAACACAATGTTATCAAATCATCACTAACACAATGTTAGTAAATCATCACTAACACAATCTTATCAAATCATCACTAACACAATGTTATCAAATCATCACTAACACAGTGTTATCATCAACTAACACAGATTTTATCAAATCATCACTAACACAATGTTATCAAATCATCACTAACACAATGTTATCAAATCATCACTAACACAGTGTTGTCATCAATCATCACTAACACAATGTTATCAAATCATCACTAACACAGTGTTATCAGATCATCACTAACACAGTGTTGTCAAATCATCGCTAACACAATGTTGTCAGGTCATCACTAACACAGTGTTTGTCAGATCATCACACACAATGTTGTCAGATCATCACTTGCACAGTGTTGTCAGATCATCACTTGCACAATGTTTGTCAAATCATCACTTAACACAGTGTTATCAAATCATCACTTACACAATGTTAGTAAATCATCACTAACACAATGTTATCAAATCATCGCTTGCACAGTATTATCAAATCATCACTAACACAGTTTTATCAAATCATCACTAACACAGTTTTATCAAATCATCACTAATTATTAGTTATATCAAATCATCACTAACACAATTGTTATCAAATCATCACTAACTAACAATGTTATCAAATCATCACTGCTAACACAGTGTTATCAAATCGGCGCTTGCACAGTGTTGTAAAATCATCACGCTACAAAATGTTGTCAAATCATCACTCTACACAATGTTATCAAATCATCACTTGCACAGTGTTATCAAATCATCACTCAACACAGTGTTATCAAATCATCACTAACACAGTGTTACCAAATCATCACTTTAACACAAGGCGTTATCAAGATCATCACTAACACAGTGTTATCAAACATCATCACTAACACAGTGTTATCAAATCATCACTTGAACACAATGTTAGTCAAATCATCACTAACACAGTGTTATCAAATCATCACTAAGCAAAGATGTTATCAAAGTGATCACCTAGGCAACAATGTTATCAAATCATCACTAACACAATGTTATCAGGTCATCACTAACACAGGTGTTAATAAATCATCGTTTAACAAAATGTTGTCAGATCATCACTAACACAGTGTTATATAATCATCACTAACACAGTGTTTTCCAGATCATCACTAACACAGTGTTGAGTAAATCATCACTAACACAGTGTTTTCAGATCATCACTAACACAGTGTTTATCCAAATCATCACTAACACAGTGTTATCAAGTCATCACTAACACAGTGTTATCAATCAGTCACTAAACTTCGCACAGTGTTTGTCAGATCATCACTAACACAATGTTGTCAAATCATCACTTGCAGCAGTGTTGTCAAACGGTCATCACTTAACACAGTGTTTGTCAAGATCATCACTAACACAGTGTTGTCAGTCATCGCCAACACAAATGTTGTCAAATCATCACTAACACAATGTTGGTAAGTCATCACTAACACAATGTTATCAAATCATCACTAACACAATGTTGGTGAAATCATCACTAACGCAGTGTTATTAGATCATCACTAACACAATGTTGGTAAATCATCACTAAAACACAATGTTATCAAATCATCACTAAACACAGTGTTTATCAAATCATCACTCACACAATGTTGTCAGATCATCACCAAAACAGTGTTATCAGATCATCATCTTCAACACAATGTTGTCAAACCATCACCACAACACAGTGTTATCAGATCATCACTAACACAGTGTTATCAGGCCATCACTAACACAATGTTGTCAAAGATCATCATCTAAAACAATGTTATTAAATCATCACTAGCACAATGTTATCAAGATCATCACTAACACAGTGATTTATCAAATCATCACTAGCACAGTTTTGTCAAATCATCACTTCAACACAGTTGTTATCAGATCATCACTAACACAATGTTATCAAATCATCACTAACACAGTGTTATCAAGGTCATTGCTTACACAGTGTTATCAAATCATCACTTACACAGTGTTACGTGAGGTCATCGCTCACACAATGTTATCAAATCATCACTATAAATGTTATCAAATCATCACTTACACAATGTTAGTAAATCATCACTAACACAATATTTTAAAATCATCACTAACAAAATGTTATCAATTCATCACTAACACAATGTTAGTAAATCATCTCCAACACAATGTTATCAAATCATCACTAACACAATGTTGTAAATCATCACTAACACAATGTTATCAAATCATCTCTAACACAATGTTAGTAAATCATCACTAACACAATGTTATCAAATCATCACTAACACAATGTTATCAAATGATCACTAACACAATGTTATCAAATCATCACTTACACAATGTTATCAAATCATCACTAACACATTGTTATCAAATCATCATTTACAAAATGTTATCAAATCATCACTAACACAACGTTAATAAATCATCACTAACTCAATGTTATCCAAATCATCACTAACACACAGCGTTAAGGTGTCAAAATCATCACTAACTCAATGTTTGCGCAAATCATCATTAACACAAATGTCGTCAGATCATCAACTCAACACAATGTTAGTAAATCATCTACACTATGTTTAACATCACTTTACACGTGTTATCAAATCATCACAAACACAATGTTATCAAATCATCACGCACACAATGTGTTATCAGATCATCACTAACACATTCATATCAAGACCAACTCTAAATTAATGTTATCAAATCATCACAAACACAATATTAGTAAATCATCACTAACACAATGGTATCAAATCATCACTAACACAATGTTCAAATCTAAATCATCACTAACACAATGTTATCAAATCATCACTAACACAATGTTATCAAATCATCACTAACACAATGTTAGTAAATCATCACTAACACAATGTTATCAAATCATCAC